>NC_142664.1:16765825-17068742 GCF_026168435.1 Sesamum indicum | reverse complement strand
TCCACAAGTAATTGGACTACTTATAAAGAGAGATCCATTAGATAGAAAAAAGCCCAAGAATAAATTAATGACATTTTATATTGGGCTTATCGTTATTGTTTAATAAATAGATCTTATAATTAATAAGAATAATTTTGGCTTATGTATTTAATTAGATTAAATACAAGTTGGGCTCAATTAAATGAATTTGTATTAAATTGAATTTAAATAAAAATTCACTGGGCTTGTATTTTTAAGGATAAAAATTAGCCAAGCCCAATTATTTTGAGCCCATATAAAATTCAATAGAATGAAATAAATGGCTAGCAAATTAAAATTTTGAAAAGTACAATTCTAGCCACTATTGGGGATCTCTTTATTTGGAATAAAGAGAAATATACCTTGTCGATAAAAGAATATATTTAGATATATTCTTAGTTTTCAAATAAGATATATAAATACATATATATATAAAACATAATTATTTGGATGATAATTATGATTATTATTACACCAAAAAAAAAAAATTTCCTACCTCCTTCCACCATGTGATTCGGTCGCCCCCTCTCTTTGTGCACTTAGTGCATTTTTTTTCTCTTGCTCTCTTCTACCAAAGAGGACATAGAGATCCCAACTTATGATGTGGACGAATTAGAGGGCCCCCGCATTGGAGCCTCAAGTGAAGAGCATTTCAACCGAACGTGAGAAATGAAGGTATCGTTTTTCACCCTTTCATTTTTGGCTCTTATATATATATATATATATATATATATAGATTACATCAACCCCATATTTGTTTTATTTCATAGTACATCGAAATCTGGGAATTTCCAGGGCACACCCCTTGAATTTGTTTATTTCTGCGCTTTAAATTTTTTGTTATTTTGCGTTTTTAGGTATCGCTTCCGCTAGCGCGTTCTCGGGCCGTACCACGCGATCCTTCAAGTGGTATCAAAGCCTGGTTCGATAGGGCTGATGGTTGTGTGATATTTGCATGTTAACGTGCTTTTACGGCTTTTGAAATATATTTTATCGTTTTCTGTTTAGTAATTATATGATCAAAATAGCTCGTTGGATCTTTGCAATTTTTGGAGATTAAAGCATATGAAAATTTGGAATTTTCTGTATTTATGCTTTATTTTGCTGTTTTATGTTAAACACAAAAAAAGAAAGAAAAATCGCAGCAGCACTATTGCAGTGCGTGCGTGCGCTTGCAAGGGACCCTGCACGTAGCCTGGGCCGGCGCCCGCATTGCGTGTGGGCAGGGCCAAAGCGCGTGCGGGCCATTGTGGGCAGCAAGGACAGCGCGCGTTGTAGGATCGATGGCCGACAGCTGGCTGTTTTTCATCATTTTCAAAAATTTGATTTTTTAGAATTTTTTCTTCATTATTAATTATGTTGTTTTCAATTTTTGGATGAAATTGGATTTTTACTGAAAATTAAAATTACATAATTAATTGAATTTATTTTGTGCATCAGATGCACATATTTTTTATCATCCTTTTGATTGCAAGTTTCGAGCTTGTGTTTTCTTCGTATTATTAATTGTTGTGATATTGGATATCATGAATTTTATTATTACATGGGATGTATATTATAAAATGTATGGATGCATGACCACGAAGCTCACTACATCTTGTATGTTTATGTTTATGGTTGTGCTCGAATGCCCTTGTTATGCTTTCTTCTCTCTCCTTCTCGTTTTTAATCTTGGAATAATAAGGCCTGCTATTTCCCACCTTATGTACTACCCATGACTTTTGATCGGGGTTTCTTTTTAAGTTGTAATGGAAGTAGTATAGGAATTCTGGTGAGGTTTTTATTTTTGTAACAAAAGCATGCCCATGGAGAAGAAGGTCCACAGAGGAGGAGGCCCAAGAAGAAGGAGGCTCACGAAGAAGTTACAAGGCCCATCTACATATTGATGGAGACTAACCATTAACTCACTGCGGGCTCAGTGAGTCGAATAGGTTGGGCTCGTGATCATCCCACAGAGATCTGCTTAATTGCATTACATACGGTGATTTATTTATTGCTTTTAGCATTTGATGTTATGCATGCAATATAATTATGTGATGAGGTCTCCATCAAACAACTAAAAGATTAACTCTCACCTGGTTAGACCAAGTTAGCCCAAAATGGACTTGAATCAAGATTATCTTGATTTGTCCAAGCCTTCCATCCACAGTAATATGTTGAGGAAGCTACTACTAATCAAGTGTAGTCTCACGAGTCATGGCACACTTGGAATAGAGAAAAACTGCACCATTTGCTGTGAACAAAGAGTACGTTCAGCGTTTTCCTATCTCATGAGTCGTGGAAGGTGATGATTGAAATGTAATTTGGTTGATGGGTGATATTGAGTAACATGATTCAGTTAGAGTCATCGGGATCATGTGAAGAGGTGAGGCAAAATATCTTGGGAATCTCATGGAATGACAATAGCATTAGTTGGCTCCCACAAGGTTTTTTCCATGTGAATCATAAAATTATGGCATAATAAATTGTTCTTGTGGATCCCAAGCCTACTAGGAATTGGTTTTCCATAACCCCATTTGAGAGTGGTGGACTTTTGTATAAATAGTGGGAGAGGTAAAGACTAAAGACCATGTCTTGGACTTGTCAATAATATTA
Organism: Sesamum indicum; assembly: GCF_026168435.1. Taxonomy (NCBI): domain Eukaryota; kingdom Viridiplantae; phylum Streptophyta; class Magnoliopsida; order Lamiales; family Pedaliaceae; genus Sesamum; species Sesamum indicum. The sequence continues at coordinate 17,066,129 of NC_142664.1, read as the reverse complement.
CTATCATCTGCTGAATTCTGTTTTAATTCTATCATGTAGAATAATGTCTAAGAACCCCTTAACCTTGATGGAGACTAATAAATTCAATGTCACGAACTACAAAGACTGGCTGCGAAATGTAAGGATTGTCCTAGATTTTGAGGACCGGGGCTATGTCTTGGACAAGCCGCTCCCTACGACCTTGCCGGAAGGGTCGTCGCTGAAGAACATGTGACGTTTGAGAAGCAGCATGAGTACAACTACAAGGTTCGCAACATCATATTACTCGATGACCAATGACATCCAAAAACAATATGATAGGCTAGACGACGTTCCCTCTATAATTTTCGCATGAAGGAAGTTTATGCGATTCCTGATAGGCATATTAGGTATGCTGCTACTAAAGCATTTTTCGAGACAAAAATGACTGAATGATCTTTTGTGCATAGTCATGGGGTCAATATGCTATCTGTAATGGAGAAGCCCGAAGACCTCAAAGTTAGGCTTGACAATGTCACGTATATCGATGTGATCCTCCAGTCATTTCTTCCTTCTTTTGACCCATTTGTCATTAATTACAATATGAATGGACTTGAGAAGTCTATTCATAAATTAATCAATATGCTGGTCCAATGTTGGGTCTATTCCAAGTTAGGCTCCTTGTTAGGCCGTGCACATTTTGAGGCAGCTATATGAATGTAAATGTTAACTATTTATAAAAATTGTATTTATTATGTGGTTTAAATATATTTTAATAAATTATATTATTTATTATAAATAATATTTAAATTTAAATTACCATTATATATATTTAAAATAAAATTTTAATACTTTTTTGTATTATATTTAAATTTAGCCTGAGCGACCGTAGTCACCATGAGCAGATCTGGGCGACGACAACATCACCAAACATTGTCGCCCCCCTCTTCCCCCTAGACCGCAGGGTAGGTGCAGGGAATGGGGGGTAATGATTAATTTTATAATTATAATTTTTAATTTTACATATAATATAAATTCAAAATTTGTTGAATCTAGGACTTACTTTTAAAAATTTAAAATGATTGAGATGAATTGATTTGATCCTACAACTTTTATATATTAAAAAAACTTCAACGATTATTAACATAAGAAATAATATATATATATATATATAAGAGATAATATATAATTGATACGGGTATAATTGTTACCTGATAACATTTTTTTTGACATAATTAAGTGCATATAACGAAGATAAATGAGCTACTTTTGATAAAACAAAGGAATTTTTAACCTATTTTTAAAAAATAAGAGGGTCTTTAGCTTAGTTTATGCAACTCGGCCAACCACTTCTCTTAGATAATTTCAATCAAAAAGTTGTGCAAATTGAATTACCAGACTTCTTAAAGTTCCATTCCCAATTTAATACTATTTCGAATTGCAAAATCATGTTTGGTTGGATCTTGGATTTGGATTTTACATGAATGTTGATCTACTTATTTTTTTTCTCTTTCTTCCCCAATCAACCCTTAATCCCACTCCCTTCCTGGGCCGGCCCAAACAGACCCCAGCCGTCTCCAGTTCCCCGATAGAGCCACACTGGCCTCTCCATCGCTCCATCCCCGCCGCGGCCTCCCCATCCCCCCTCCCTCGCCACTCCCTCCCGGAACAAGCCAACCGCCCACCTCCGCCTCCCCCAACAATCCACATAACCCCCCCCCCCCCCCCCACTAATAATTAATAATTTATAAAATTAAAATAATGAGTTAAATATTATAAATTATAAACTATAACTTATAATAATAAAAAACTTAATATGTTTTTTATACTATATTTTTATTTATTGCTAATAATAGAATTAAATCATGATCGTTGGATTGAAAAGAAGATCCGGACCGTTGGTTTGAAAAAATATGTAAAACTAATTTTTAAAAAATATCAAATAAGTACGGGTATTTTAAACATTCCATTTCGAAATTATTGTTTTATTAAAAGTTTAAGGGATTGTATTGACCTTTTCTTTTATTCATGAGGCTTTTTTGGTATCTCAGACGGATAAATTAGATCAGTAGATTTAACCCATTATCGTGTTTGTTTTCATATTAATGAATAGGGTTAATTATATTTAAACTTTTTCTGAGAATTCGAAATTATACTTCTTTTTATAAAAATTTAAAATTATACTTAAACCTCCTTCAAAAATTTGTTGTACACCTATCCCCTTTTTATTAGAATTTGAACAAAAAAATATTGACGTTAGCCAAAAAAATTACATAAATTTCTAATTTTACCTTAATTTAATGTTCCCATGTAATAATTTTGTATTTTTAAGAGAAACATAAAATAATTTTGACCTCACTTCCCTCATATATATATATATATATATATATATTATTCATCCTTTTATAAGTACAAAATATAAAATATTAAACGAGGGCAATATTAAAAAAGTATATAATTTATTTGCATACGTCAGTATTTTTCATCCATACTCTAACGAATATTAAATGGGTCAAATGTCTAACGAATAATTTTAGAAGGGGTGCGAGTATAAAATTTTAAAAAAATATATATAATTTCATATTTTTAAAGAGAGTTTAAATGTGATTAATCCGAAATGTTAGCATCCACATACGTAATGACCGAGCAACTAAATGGTACAGGTTAGCTGGAGAGAGTCTATCAAACCTAAGAATGTAGGAGAGATAGGTTATCAGGATTTAGGAAAAGTTTCGATTTTTTATGCAATAAAAATTTCTGTCTTCTTCTTTTTGACAGGAATCCACTTTACCAACTTTTCACCAAATTCATGACTTTATCTGTAAATCAATCTATCCCCAAATCTTTAATTATTATATATATTTCCATGCTTGCTATCTATTCAATGATTAAGTCATTTAATATATTATAATTGTTAATATTATTACTGTCCTATTTGAGATAGTATAAGATTATGAATTTGAATTTTATTTATATTTATTAAAATATTAATGTTGATGTGGGGCCTACTTTAAAGTATAAAAATTTTACATAGATGCCCCCAACATTTCCATTTGTCACTAAACCCCACGTAGTCCAATTTTTGAACTCGAGTATGTATGAATTTATAATGATCATTCTATTAATTTTGGATCTATGATTGACATGAAATTATATAATTCAAAAAGTCTATACATAATAGCCCCCATGCCACGATACAACGTTTCCTACCTACTTTAGTCCTTTATAATCTTGTTATCTTAAGCATATATAGGAGGATTATGATTAGGGTTTTCTTGGTACGGTTCTTATTGATTCTTGCTTTGTAGATAGCGTTTCTTATATTTCAATCTTACCTAAGCACATTTGAATCCTTCCTTATTCAGATTTGGCCTCTGCAAACTTTTTGAATCTAGACACACGTCATTTGGCGCCATACGAGGCACAAGAGCCTGACCTGATGGATGATCTTTGGGGATGTGAAGGTTGGCACCATCATCAAGATGTTGTTCAAGGTTCTCGTCCTTTGTCGAGTCAAGAAGGCTCACATCAAAAGCGTCATCGAGGCCTTCGAGCATTCATGCACTCCGGATAGGCCTTCTCATCTACATATTACTAAAGAATGGGACGGTTCATGAAGTCACTAACCCCTTCTTATATGTGTTGGGCCTTGAACTTTACAGACTCCTTGCTCGAGGCTCGCATCCTTTGTAGTCTAGAAAGCTTCATTCAGCTTGGCCAACTCCTCAGTATATTTTGAGGCATTCAGCTTCAAGTCGTTAATTATTTTGTTCATACAGTCGACGAGATCTTAATGAGATTTGATGTCCTAGGTTAGGTCAGCAATTAGGTGGGGTGTTACCCTACATAGGCTTAAGCCTTAAAAGGGCCACTATTTTGATTAATGTGTAGACTCAGACTCAATTGAACCCAAGACCCAATGGGCCTAGGACCCAAACATATCTTGCTAGACTTGATTTTCTATTTGAACTGATTTTTTTTTTCTATTTTTTTCATCTCTCTCTTTACCTACTGTAGTAGCAATACTTTATATTCCTAGGAAAAAGGAGGTGATGAAAGGGAGTGGATCAGCCCAAGAACGCAGTGTAAGTGTGAAATACGATAAATTAAAACGATAAGGGAATTAATGGGATCAAAGGGGTGTATTTTCTATTCGTCAATCTTTATAAAAATAAAATTGTAATGATGAATATAATAAGTATTCATCAGACAAGCATTAGTGTTTTGTTATGCTTACTAACGTACGTTGAATGGTGATCCAATGTCACAATAAAATGCTCAAAGATTGAAAAGTAAAACCCATGGAGTTGGGTTGCGCATAGGTTTGGCAGCTATGAGACCAACTCCTAAGGGTCGGTCTGGAATGATCCAAGTTGAGGGCCTCGAGACGGGGCATCAAGTGTCCTATAGTGACTTGCATTAAGTAATTCAATCGTATTCCGCCGGCAGCAGACGTAGATCCTCCATACAATTTTAATGGTTTAGTTGTCAAGGTAGTCGACTGACTAAACTGACACGCAGCAATTGTCATCTGGAAGCCTTGAGAGCTTGATCGGTATGACTCGAATTCCTGATTCTGATAGTACGAGATTAGTTCTAGGACTTGAAGAACCATGACAGTCATTACATACAAAGACTGTATTTTGGAAATGGCAAGCGGTGACTGTGTTGTGAGACATAGTCATCATAAGTTTTGTCCAGTGCAGTCAGAGTATATAGCAAGGACGGTGGATTCCAAAATAGAATCCATCCTCTATCAATATTATGACAACAGTGTCTCCTATACGCTCTAAGACCTGTTTAGCCCTTAGAATCTGTTGCCACAGTGACTGGATGAATGGAATGTGTTTTTCGCATCAATCAATTAGTAAACAAGGACTGGAGTTATGAGTATAAATGCCTAGTCTAAGATGGGAATGTTAGAATATGTGACCAGAAAGCCTATTGGATTGGCAATTTTGGGAACTATTTAGCAACTTTATTAATGTGATATTATCTTGATGAATGTAGTAAGCATTCATCTGTGGCCATGTGTTTGTTGTGCTTACTATTTACATTTTAACGTGACAACAAATGCCCTCAGACCAATTGAATAATCCATGTAGTTGGATTGCGCATTAGATGGCGGCTATGAAACCAACTTTTGAGGGTTGGTATGAAACGTTCCAAGTCAATGACCTCGGGACTGGGCATCGAGAGTCCTATAGAGACTTGCATTATGTATTGCATTCATTGGATGAGTATCGTGTTTCATCGGCGATAGATATGGGATGTCTATACAATTTTAGTGGATTAGTTGGCAAGGTTGTTAACTGATTGAACTAACTCGCGGAAATCGTCATATGGAAGCCTCAGAGGCTTGATCTGTATGACTTGAATTGCCGACGTCCTTGGACTTGAGGAATCATGGCAGTCGCATGCATATGATGGTTATATCTTAGATCTGGCGAGAAATGACTATGTCTTTGATGTGGTCGTTACAAGCCTTGTCCTATGTAGTCGGAATATGTAGTGAGGATGGTAGATTTCAAAATAGAATCCATCCCCTATCCGTATATGATGGATATATCTCCTATACGCTCTGAGATAGTTTACACTCTCTAAGTCTATGACCATTGCGATTGGTTGAATAGGAAATGGTTTTCTTTATCGATCAATAGAGTAAATGCATCTCAAGTATTCAACATAGTGCTTGGTCTAGGATGGGAACCGACATCCAATTTCATATCCTAGACTAGGGCCGGAAGATGGTCGACGAAAGGACCGGATCCGTATGGAACACAAGAGCCTAAATATTCACGCCAACATCCACCTAGTCTCTAGTATCATGAACCGTTGTAGATAGCCACCCATGGTGACGGGCGTTTTCGATTAATAATTAATTAAATTAGATTTAATTAATTATTTATGTTGAACACAATGTCCAAGTCTAGTTGAGGGTAAACCTAAAGAGTCATACACAAATCACTATGGAATTGGTGGAATTAATTCGAGAACAAATAAATTAATTTAATTGGATTAAATTAATTTAAGAAGAATATATAAATGATTGGATCATTTATTTAATAATCATTTGATGGATGGCTCATGAATTAATTAATTGGATTAATTAATTTTTGGGCTTAATACCTTTAAATTAATTGGATTAATTTATTAGGTTTGGCTTAATTAAATAATTGATCAATTAAGTAATATTTGGGCTTAGATTTATTTAATTGGATTAAATGAATATTTGAACTTAGTTGGGCTAAAATTAATTTAATTAATTATTGTCCAATGAACTTTGGTTGGGTATGATGTGCATATTTGAAGTCCAAACCCATTTGAGGAAGGTTGGAGCAAGTTAAGAAAGAGTTAAAATTTCATACCATGATGAACATGATGGAGTAGTTATTTCATCATGGTTGGAGGTTATATGCATGTGAGTGTATAGGTTGCCTTGCTAGCATGAGAAAGAGGTGATCCCTAGTGTTTGTAGTAGACTTATTTAGAGGATTTCAAGTTGAAATCTTGGAAAGGACGATCCGGTTGGAAAAAGGAACAACGCTTGAAGCCGATCGAAGAAAATGAAGAGGATAAGAGTTTTGTTTAAATTCTTGTATCCTTGGATTTCTTTCTAATTCTTGGCCTAAATTTATATATTATACATCGAATTTGAGAGAGATCAAGGGTACATCCTTTGATCGGATTTATTATGCTTTCATTTATCGAATTTTGAATTTTCGCATTTTCGCGCTCCTCATACCGATCTATTTCCTTCACGTGATATCAGAACTCGGTTCAGTGTATAAACCTTAAATTTAATATGTACGATGTGTTTTCAGCATGCTTACATATTTAATTGGTTGAAAGCATATAGATTATTGCTTTTATTGCATATCTATGTGCTAAGATTATACATGTTTAACTTTTGTTTTTTAGATCTTGGGCATGAGAATAATGAAAAGTTTTATTTTCTGTAATTAATGATTTTTGTGGTTTCAAAATTTGAAAAAAAGAAAAAGAAAAATTCAAAAAAAAATAAGCAACAATCGTAACTGCTGCCCTACTAGAAAGCACGTTTGCTGGCGTGCTGCACTCGCCCGACAAGCTGGCGCTGGCGTTGGGCGCGACAGGCAGTGGAGCCTACGCACTTACTCCTGCCTGCCTACATGGAATGTCAGTCAATTGGACCATTTTTTCTAAAAAAAAATTGATTTTTTATATTTTCTGAGATGATTAATTTTTTTTGAATTTAATGTTTGGTTGATATTTGGTATCTCCTAAAATTAAATTACTTTAATTTGAAAAGGATTTTAACATAAGAATCATTTTACATTGGTTGAACTTGTGTTTAATATTTAATTACCAAATTTTACATGTACTTTCTGCACTAGGATATGCGATTTTATATGATATTGGATATCGTATGTGGTTGTGAGCATGATTATGTGGGATATATTTTTGTACAATATATACTTTAATTAGATTATCAGGAATCATGAATCCTAGTCATATTGACCAAGCCCTCAAGGCTTACATATAACAAATTGCATAGATGACCTACGTCTCTCGCTAACGAAACACGATTGCAATAGTTAGTGCAAGTCTCTAATATAGAACTCTCGATGCCCTTTCTCAAGGTCCCCGACTTGATATATTTCAAACCGACCTTTAAGAGTTGGTTTCATAGTTGCCAACCCCTATACAGCCCAACTCCATGATTTTAACCTTTTGGTCAGGCTTTTATTGTGATATCGAAACACCATTCAATGTGAATAGTGAGCACAACAAAACACTAATCTTTTTTATGAACACTTACTATATTTATCAAGACAATATTATTTTGATAAAGATAGAAAACAGTCAATTCAATTGACTTTCTAATTACCTATTCTTATATAAAGTCGAATGTAAGGCAACTTTAAAAGTTGCTAAGGAAGTGGTTTGGATAGAAGATTTGCATCCAATGATTGGATATGGTGCCTAGCACGGCCGAGCCAGTAGTTACCTTGAAGGTTAACAACTACGTTGTGGCAAAAACTTTTGAACTAGAGATCTCACCACAAGATCCAAAGAAAATTCTTAAACAACACCATCTACTCAAAACGATGGTAGAAAGAGGTGATGAGCGGTTGTGCAATATTAATTTAGTAGAAAAATATAATATACTCGCAAGACCGAGCCGGTATTGCAGATTGCTCATTCTCAAAAAGATCGATCTAATGTGGGTAATTGGATTTTAAGGCACGTGGAAAGATTCTTAAAATAGGTGACCAGAAAGCCAATTAGACTGGCAGTTCTTGGAACTATTCGTCAATCTTTATCAAGGCAGTATAGTTTTGATGAATAGAGTAAGTATTCATCCATGACATACGTGTTTGTTGTGTTTACTGCTCATGTTAAACAACGTTTTGACATCACAATAAATGCCCACAGATCAAATGGTTAAACTCATTTAGTTATGTTGTGCATAGGTTGGTAGCCATGAAATCAACTTTTAAGAGTTGGTTTGGAATGTTCCAAATCGAGAACCTTGATATTAGGCATCGAGAGTCCTATAGACACTTGCACTAACTATTGTGTGCACTAGGTGAGTGTCGTATTTTAGACCTGGATCGTATATTCAATTTTAGTGGGTTGGTTGGCAACTTAGTCGATTGACTGAACTAACTTGCCGGAATCATCACATGGAAACCTTGAAAGCTTGGTCGATATGACTGAAATTTTCGATTCTGATAATAGAGATTAGTCATCGAACTTAAGGAGTCATTACAATCGAGTGCATACGAACACTATATCTTGAATTTGGCAAGAAGTGATCGTGTCTTTATGATATGGTCATTAAAACCCTTATCCGATGAGTTGAAGTATGTATTGAGGATGGTGGATTCCAAGAAAAAATATGTCCCCTATTCAATATTGTGACAGGAAGATTTCTTATACGCTTTGAAATGGTTTAAACTCTTCAAGTCTATGGCCATAGCAATTGATTGAGTATGAAGGAATTTTCTGCGTTAATCAGAAGACTAAACGCATCTTGAATATGAAGCATACTTGTCTAGTTAATGATGGAAACCGATGCTCAGTTTCATACCATAGACTAAGGTCGGGAGATGGTCGATAGTAAGACCATACCCATATGAAACTAGCAGCATGAATCACACTCAAATTACTGAAAAGTGATGGAAAGAAGTGAATTAATTTAATTAGATTAAATTAATTATTGGAGAACATAAATTATTGGATCATTTTGAGGAATAATCCATTGGAGGAATAGTTTAAATTTAATTAATTAGATTAATTAATTTTTTACTTAGTCTTTTAAATTAATTAAATTGATCTAAATTAGGCTTGGACTAATTAATTAGTGGATAAGCTTGTCTGATCAATGGATTGGATTCATTATTTAGCAGAGATAGGTTAGAAATAATTAGTTGGACTAATTATGTATTTTGAGCTTGAGTAATAAATTCGATTTGTTAATTAAGTTATTTGAGCTCTTGTATATTTAATAAAATTAAATATTCACATAGATTTTTTCTATTTGGTATTTTATTTATTTAGATTAAATAATAAGCCTAATAGATTAGTAATTAAGTTTAATTGAATTCATTGGATGAATTAAACAAGCCCGATCTAAATACACAACCCTCGCCCATGAATATCCTTTTCTACGTCAAGGAGAAGGATTCTCCTAGTGAAAGATAGCTTGTTAGCTTGCACGGATCTTGGAAAGGAGCAACGCGTATAGCCGATCTAAAGAAAACAACAAGGGTAATGTTTCCTATTTAGATATTGCTTCTCGTTTTTCTCCATAGCCTCAAACGTAGATCTTGTATTATTTATTTAAATTCCATTTAATCCCCTTAATTTTTGTTTTTATCACACTTCCATTGCATTTCCGGACCAATCCACTCCCGTTCTCCATTAATCACATAAACTGATACCATTTTTAACGTGCACATATTTGTTAAAATTTGCTTACAATTTTGTCCATATCTATATAAATAAATAGTTGAAATACTAATTAAAATATGGGTGAGGTTCCAAAATTATTTGGGAAAAATACAATTTACCCCGCTGTCATATAAAAAATGAACAAAAAAATCACTGTGAAAAATAAAATAATAAAGTACTCCATGTTTCTTGAAAGATGAAGCAAATTACCCCTTATATAAGTCATTGTAAATTGCTTCATTTTTTTGAAACACAGAAGAGTAAATAGATAATTCTTTTTTCACATAAGGTATTTGCTCATTTCACGTATCGTAGGGATAAATTGCGTTTTAATCCAAAATCATTTGGATCATGAGAAAATGAACAAAAATGTTTAAAGACCACCTGATATTTGTTGAGAGTAAATAAAAGGGTAAATTACAATAACCTCCCTTGAGGTTTAACATAATTACGAATACTCTCTCGTTGCTTGAAAAACTACAAATACCCCCCTGATGTTTGATGAAATTATGTAATTATATAGGTATGAAATTTCAACTTTGCCCTTACTGTATCTTTGTATTTTTTAAAAAAAATTAAAAACTTATAAAATAAATCGAATGGGATGAAAATTTTTTAAAAATTATCCACTCATCCATAAAAAAAATAAATAAAATTATAATTTTTAATCCACGAGGGTATTTTGGTCAGTTTGCCATAAAAATTGATGGAAATCTAATGAATTGGCTAATTGTTAGACGACCGTTAAAATTAAAAAGTATTAATAATTTTTTAAATAATGAAAGAATATTCGCAATTATGTCAAGCTTTATAAAAAATCGTTGTAATTTACCCTAAATAAAATGAAGAGTTGAAAAAACAAATACATAAAGAGTGTCCAATTTGGATTGGTTGGCAACAAGATTTCAAAGCTTGCACGTAACTCATATATTCTAAAAATGGGAAAGCGGTGTAGGAAATAGGAATTGTACCCCCAAGGCTTTATGTTGACGCCTTGGTTGGATTTATCCCAAGTCAAGGGGCAAAGACAACATATGAGAGCCCCACACACTTTGGAACCTTCTCATCTATCATAGCAGCCACCATAATGTCCCTTTCCACACACCAATGACTTTTCACATTATTATTATATTCTAACCTAATCCCTTAGCTTCAAAACAAACAACTTTTCCGATCTCGAAAAATTATAATTCAGATCGAGTTTATCGAATCTCAATCATTTTTGTAGTATGGGTGTTGTTCAGATATAGTTAAAAAAAAAATGATCAATTTATATTACAACGAACTCTTTTGAGTTTTAGTATAATTACAAATACCTCATTGGAATTTGAAAAATTACCAGTACCCCTCTGATTCTAACGATCATATAACAATTATCTCAATCCATTAGATTTTCGTCCATTTTTTATAGTGAATTGATCAAAATGTCCTTGTAGATTAAAATTTATAATTTTATTTTTTTTATGGACTAAGTGGATTATTTTTTTATAATTTTTCAAATTCTTCCATCCATCCCATTTGATTCTTTTATAAATTTTTAATTTTTGAAAAAATAAAAAATACAGTAACTGTAAAATTGACAATTACATATGTCCATCCAAGAATTACATAATTTCATCAAACATCAGGGGGTAATTGTAATTTTTCAAACAATAAGGAGGCATTTGTAATTATGTCAAACATTAGGAAAGGTGATTGTAATTTACCTTTTATCAAAATGATAAATTTCATGATTTTTAATAATTAATATTATTTTATAACAATCGTAAATAGCACGAATTAGTGACAAAGAAAAATATTCACAAATTTGTCACTACATATAATTAGCGACACATGTATAGTAACGATTAATGACAATAAATAATAGTTGCCACTATATTGTATTATCACTGATGTATAGTAGTAAAAAACATTCACTTACAAGGGTAAAAATATAATTTAATATATATAATGCACATGGTAAGCACATACAATCCACCACACAATATAACTTTCAACACTAATATAAGTACTAAAAATATTATTTTTTTAATACATCTACTATTCATTAATTGTGATCGCACCTACCAAGAAACCCTCTCGAAAATCGTATTTTTACCTAATGAGCTATTGTGTCGCATGCTAAAATTCACATTTCATCCTTTCATAAAAATCTCAACCACACCAGTCATTAAGTTGTCATTATAGATTTGTCGCTACTTAGTGACAATTTCAGACACAAATTTCGTCACTAATAATCATATAGTGACAAGATAAAAGTTGTTATCACTTAATATATATTTTTAGTAATAACTTTAAAATTATCACTTGATATTATGTCACTAATATTATATTTTCTTGTAGTAAGTAATAATTAGAAGTATCTGAAAATAAAAAGTTAAAAATAAAAAAAAATAAAGTTGGAGATTTTGAAAAAACAGTTTAATATTTATAATTCTATGAATAAGCTTGAAGAGTTGGTCGGGAATTCAAGCAGTTCAAAGACAGTAACTGCAAAAAAAAAAAAAAATACTTTTTTATAAAACTAATTAATTCTTATTTTAAGCCTTTGCAAACTTCCCCTAAATTATATTTGCGGGTAAATGTAACACTATCAAATAGAAAATAACAATTAAAAAATAATATACAACTGCCATCCCTGAACTTGTGGAAAGAAAGACAACGCCACCCCTTGAGGTTAAAGACAACGAGCTTATTTTTCACAAGTTCAGAAGTCATGTAGCCATTTTCGTGTATTAGTTGTATTTTTATATGAGGATAAAACAGAATTAACTTCTATATCAACGAATAATTGAAACATTGATATAAATTTAAAAATTACAATAGAAAAAGAAATATTTTCTAGAAGATATATATATATATAGAAGATAGATACACCTCAACAAAATACTGAGAAACGCATTGAACGAGAGCTATGAAAACACCCCCAACCCCACCACAACCACTTGCTCCATCTAAGTTTTGGTGGAGGAATTTATGATATCAAATAATAATAATAATGTGGGAGGACCACTTTTGTAAATTACTAGCTGACAGCCGACCTGTTCCATTACAACCTCATTTATAGCCCTTTGAAGAGAAGTATTAATTTTCACGTTATGCACCACACACAGACAGTGTAGTCATGGAACATTACGCCTACTGATGCATCAGTCAGTCTGTCACGGACCATCCTACATTTTTATCTCATTACACGAAAATCACAAAACTCTGATCCTACTATGTTTCAGAGACCATGCTCTGCCACTGCTGCAAAAGATAATATGACTAAAGATTAAATGATATATTTTTAGTTATATTAAAGATTAGAAATGATTATATTTTGTCATACGAATTATGATCGTTTTTACATTTTGGTATCTGAACTTTATTTTTTGTGTCAATTTACCATCTCAACTTTGTCAAATTTTGCAACTTTGTAGTTTATGACTGTTTCTATGTTATTTCGTGAAATTGAGATGATAAGTTAGGACAGAAAAATAGTTTCAAAGTTTAAAGTGTAAAAACGAGCATAGTTCAGATGACAAAATATAAGTTACCCTAAAGATTATAATTCTTACGTTATTATACTAACGATTAATAAATTTTTCGTAAAGCTGTCGATGTGTACATGTGTGAATAAGTAGTTTTAACAATAATTTTATACATAATTCTTTTGCCGTTGTTCTTATATAGTGACAACTTTATAGAATAATTGCCACTATAAAACTTATTATGGGATGAAATAAATATATTTTTCTCGTAACAAATCGTAATTTAGTCATTTTTTTTCGTTGGAAGAATGTCTTATACCTTCTTTTCACTTCTTCTCTTATAAATTCGCTTTAATCTAAATATATTACAAGAGATTTCTACCAAAGATTTGACACTCTATTGTGCATCGCTATGATTAAATCATATATCAGATAATTAAATCCTATATATTATATCCCTTAGGGGACAACCCGACGATCTCACTATACAAATACGACATAATATTTGGACGAAAAATGCTAAAATTGAAACCAACCATATATATATATATATATACACATTATAGGAAGCCGAGTTTTACACCTCAATTAGTACACTGAATCTTTACAAGTGTACAGTAAACCAAAAATAGAAGTGCAAACCAACTGTTCAGAAGAGGAGAAGACATAGCACTACACAACAGCAAAGGAAGAAGCAGACTCTGCTAAGTGATCTGTCAGTTTGCATCATATACCTTCTCAGCCGAGGACTACTGCTGCCTGCCAAATGATATGAGTTTGGATAGGCGTACATCGTCGTCTCCGAATTCCCAAATATTCTAGCATAAACCATTTCTCCGAACATCCCGATCATCGGGTCTGCCAAATGAGTTGTGCTGCCACCGAGTGTGGGAGAAGCCATGTAGCTGCCCACATGATATGGTGGAGAGGGTTGTGCGTAGCTTCCACGATGAAGTTGGTGAATAGGGGATATACGGTTGCTGGTCATATTCGGCAAGAATGTGCCACCCCCACATCTTGGACTAGGAGGTCGTTGTGGTATGAGATGTGAACATTCGTCTTTAGGGGAGTTTGGAGTCTGGCCTCGACCATAGAGTGGGATTAAGGTCTTTTGTGAAACCTCCGTCTTGCAAACGGGACACTGCGGTTTCTGGTGATCGGGGTTTTCAGGAGAGGTGTCTTGGCAACTGATCCATTTGTATATACAGGGCCAACAGTAGAGGTGCCCGCAGAACGTGACGACTGGATCTTGCACAAGGTCAAGGCAGATGTTGCACTCAAAGCCACCGGATGAATTAGTTTCCGGCTCATCAAGTGTAGAAGTCAAGGATTTCCAATTCTCGCACGACGCTTCGGCTTCATTTAACTCTCTTTGAATTCTTGCTCCTTGGTGATAATGTTCCATGTAATGATTTTGGTGCAGATGTATGAACAGATCTGTCACAAGAAGAGATTGTTAAGGCCCATGTTACCTAAAGACAGACAAAGAAAACAGCACATTCAAAGGGGAAGGAGGACGTCACAGATTGTCGAATTTGTTCAAACACAGAGGAATCCCAATGTGATGTGCAGAGGCAATCGGCATGGAATAACTGAAGGCAGGAAAGAATGATCTCCCATATCAGTATTTTAGCATATAACATAGCCTTATGTGGGTAGAGATCTATAAAATTAGCCCAAGTTGTAATGTAAGGGTGAGTAACTGATGTGACTACAACAACCAGGTTCCATCAACTCCAACTCCTTAATTCACTTCCTACCCACCGTCCTAACGTGGTTACGCAGCTATTCACAATCCTCGGAAGGAAGGAAAAAGCATTTAAGAAACATCATTATCACAATTTTCTACTCTCCCATTCTAAATTTGATCAACAATAATTTTAGGTGAAAAGTCGATACAACAAACACGAATTGTAAGATAAAAGCATCCATCAATTTCTGCAAGACTATTCGTTCATCATAGTGTATCTCCCAACCAACAACCTACTTTCTTAAAATCTCAAATAAGTGAGTACCAAATGGGCAACACATAATGAATTTGATTGATTATATGCAAAAATAATCGGTCGCAACACGAGCAAAATCATATGCTACACCTTAATGAGTAACAACAGATCTGTAAATAAGGGGCTCCCATGGGATCCCATGAGATATCATGGCTCCACCATTTTTTAGCTTATAAAACACACTCATAACAAGAAAGTTGAAATCAAGAGATGGAATTATTCACAAAACAGAATACTGCAAGAATCTGCATATAGATGTTTCAGAATTATCTGTTGCATGTTCAAAAAAGGAACACAATGTCATAGTAATTGAATGAAGAGAACATAAAGAAAAATGATTGAATCTAAATGTAGATCTTTCAAAATCCCAGATGCCAACACACTCGATACCAGAGCTCTTTATCTAAACCAGAGGAAAATTGATTTCATATAGTCATTTGAATCAACAGGACAAAAGGGAACTCAAGAAAACTTCAAACCAAAGAGTTCAACAAGAAACAAAAGACCTCGAATAACAAAAAGATTATTCCTAGAAATTTAAGAGGTCGAGGAACACAATACAAATTTCAGAGTGTTGGGCTCCTAAATTGGAGCTGATCGAGGTAAAACATGCAGTAGCTTAGCTGCCGGCGATGAAAAGTAAAAATTCTCTCTTCCGTTGCAGGGCTCTAAGATTCGAAACTTATAAATTTGAAATGTGATACGAGGATCCATAACAAGAGGCGACAGCCCAGAAACACAAAGAAAAGATTCACAGTTCCCAAGAACAAGTCCTAATTTTTTTCCTCCCTTCCACTCCGAACTAGATATATAGAATCGAAGATCGAAACGAGATCAAAACAATCCAGAAAGTGAAGCAAAACAGCATAACGCTTGTTGTTTGATTCAAATTTTTAAAGTAAAGTCAGGCCCTTCAGCACAAGCAGAGCAATCACAAGAATTAAAGAATGATTCCCATGAGATAAACCCAAGATAAAACAAAAAAAAACGCATACTAAACCTCCGGGCATTAACAAAAACACATTAAAATCAAGAGGGAGCACAGAAATTCAGTTCAAGAAATTCAAAACCCTTCAGAGAAAAGATCCAAAAAAACCTCATCACACTAAAAGAAAAAAAAAACACTTTCTCTCAAATCCACATGCAGGAACAAAGAAACACAAACAAAACCGCTGTCCAAAGCATACCAAGATATGAAACGGCCCTGCTCAACACGTTCAACGCTCTCGATTCCAGTCACTCTCCCTCGTAATATATAGAGCAAAACGGAAAAAGAAAACTAGGCAGATTTTCAGGAAAAAGAAGAGGAGATAAAAGCAGAGTTTCAATGCGTGGAAAAGATAATCTATGAAGATTGGTTGGAGATAGTGTATACGTAGAGACGGAGCTGAGGATAGCGTGGGTATGGCTGAGATGAAAAAGCCCGTTTGCCTCACCGCAATATATAAACAGAGAAAAGTTGTATGCGATAGATACAGAAAGGAGTGTATGTATATGCGTGAGAGTGACGTCGTCGATGTTGTTATTGTTGCTATTGTGATTACTTCTTCTGGATAAACACATAATTGCTCTGCCACGCAGAGGCCCATCAGCCCCGCCCATACCTTTCCACCACCTGACGTGGCTGCTGAGGCGCGTCACTGCACTCTCCCATTATTTTATTTTGTGGCATACCCCTAATCGAGTTTGATCTGATTAGTGTGTGAATAATGTACACTTAAAAATATTGGGTAAAATACAGTTTTCAAGAATACCCACATCAATTACCCCTAAAACCTTAAAACCCATTTTTTACTTTTTAAGTTTGAAAAGTCCATTTTACCCTTACAAAAATTGCTTTGTGAATGAAAAAAAAAATAAAAAGATTTTTAAAATATCAAAATCACCATTTGTCTAATTCTAACTTTTTCTTGTTCATCGAGCTCCTTTTATGTGTAATCATAAAGTACTCGTGGCTCATTTTATTGTGGTTTACTTATTTGTCAAATCAAGTTAAAAATAAATTTATACATGCATAAAATTAAAGCATATATATAATTATCATATATAAATATATATTAATTCTATATTTTTGTATTAGTTCATCAACCCTTTTAGTTTTATTAATTGTATATTTGTTTAAGTAAATATATATATATATACATGTATAACTTATTTTTAATTTAATTTTACAAATAAGTGAAATTAAAATAAAATGAGTTCCAAGTATTTTAGAATTATGAAAATAAAAAGAGTTTGATGAACAAGTGAGACTAGAATTAGACAAGTGGTAATTTTGACATTTTAAAAATCTCTTTATTTTTGTTTTCACAAAGCAATTTTTATAAGGGTAAAATGGACTTTTTAAATTTAAAAAGTAAAGACTAGGATTTTAATACTTTAGGAAATAATTGATCTGAGGTGGATACTTCAGGGATGGTAACTGTATTTAACTCAAGAATATCAAATTATTTGATTTTTTAATCGTATTTGACTGAGTTATAATTCAATTACACTCTACCAAAGTTCGACAATAATTCAAAAAAAACCTAATCAATGATGTATCGATTCGCCTAAATTATTTACAGCTCTACAAGCATAATGTAGGGGGCACATTCAATACGTGATATAATTTAAATTTATTTAAAAATAAAAAAACAAATAATCTAAATAACTAATCAAAACGACTAAAATAATTTCATTTTTATGAGAATCATGAAATAGGACATTTTTTTAATATGATTTTAGTTAAGACACAAATTACCAATATTATTTTAAGGTTCTTACACTTCATAAATAAGTAAAGATAGATAAATAGATATATATTTTTTAAAAATTATTTAAAATGAAATATTTATATATTTTTTTATTCAAAATTCCCATTAACTAATAAAATACAAAAAAGTATATATAAAATATTTAATAAAAAAATATTGGATTTTTAAAATATTGTTGATAAAGAAAAAGATAAAGATATAATATTGAAAAGAAAACAAATATCATGAGAAAATTGAAAATATTTTAAGTAAAATAACATAAAAATATTACCTATATCCCAATTTTATGAATTTATATTTTCTTTAAAGAGAGCTAAAGTAAGATTTATTTTTGTAATAATTTCTTGAAATTTAAATTAAATATTAATACTGCTTTAAACACTATTATGAATGAGTTCTAAATGTATGATTTATTTAGAAGTCAATTAAAATTAACTGTCGAAAACATAATTTTATGGCGGAACTTTTATGCGAATGAAGCCTAATTTGGTGGACGAAGTTGGGGTCCATAATTACAAGGTCACGGATTCAAATTTCACCAATATATGAATATTATTTTATTTTAATAGTAATTAATAAATTTTTTCTAATAATTGTTAATTAATTAGTAATAAGTTACTAATACAATTGTTAATAATTAATTAATGAATAAATAAATAAGTTGGGTAACTTGGGTATAATTTCCAACTGGTTTCTAACTTTACTTTTCCAAAGGAAAAAAATTACAATTTAGCCCTTGTGATATGAGAAATTAGTAAAAAAATCCCACATGAATAATAAAATAGTAAATTATTTCCTGTATTTTGAAAAATAAAGCAAATTATTCCTCTATCTAAATTATTAATAGGAGATAATTTGCTTCATTTTTTGAAACAAAATAGAATAATTTGCTGATTTTTTTTATAAATGATATTTACTCATTTTATATATCACGTGGATAAATTGCATTTAACCCCTTTTCCGAATCTGAAATGATATTTTGATGTGGGGTCAAAAGGGAATATAATATTGAAAAAGGATGGAACTAAGAAAAGCTTGGGAATTACTTTTTCCCAGAATGTCTATTTCTCAAACGGAAAAAAAAGCTCTCAATGCAACGTGATATTATAAATGAATAAATTATTATTTTTTATAAAAAATTAAATTGTAATTTATCTTTTTATAATTTTTAAAATACACTAATTTACCCTCCCGTATTTTCTAAAACAAAACAATTACCTCATTAGATACTGAGGTAAATTGCTTCATTTTAAAAAGTATAAAGACATAAATTGCTATTATTTTATTATAAAAAAATAATTTACTCGTTTGAAATAGCATAAAAGTAAATTACATTAAGCCCATTTCTCAAATGATATATAATTCTTCACCTAAATTTGAAGTTTTTTTTTTGTCTATATATCCATATCACATGTTCATCTTTTCATTTCACTACCAAAAAAAGGGGGGATAAATAAATAAATTATTTTTTTTTCAAAGACTTTAACTATAGCAATAAACTATAACAAAATATTATATTTTTTCTAATGAGTGATGTAATTTTGATTTAATCACAGTATAGTTATCACTAAAAGTAATTAATAAAATATCGATAATGACATTTATATTTATTATTGCTACTTTATCACAAACGATTTTGGTTTGAAGTCGCTTTTTTTTGCTTTCACGTTTTACAGCAAAAACAACTTCAAGGGTAGGTCATTTCCTTCCACTAGACAAGAACAATTTGATGCTGAATCAGCAAATATGGCCAAGATCCACTTTGTTATTTTCTCTAAATTATTAACGGAGTTAATTTTTAACCATAACCACTAAGAATAGGGGGTTATTTGGTACGTTTTTGTAATTTAGTGGGGTATTATGAAAATAGGGGATTATTTGGTACGTTTTTGTAATTTAGTGAGGTATTTGATTCATAATACGTAGTTTAAAATTACAAATTTAATTTATTCTTAAAAAGTTAAAATGAAAACTCGCAATGCATCCCTTATACTTTTAAAAAAGAAACTCAATGTCTTATGTATTAAAAAGTCATGTTGCTACTTTTATAGGTGAAGTATAAGGGGTTTTTTTTATGTTTTTCGTAATTACAAATATTCTCTTATTAAAAAATTACAAATACTTTCTATAATGAGCAGTCACAAGGGGGTATTTGTTACAACGTTTGTAATTCTAGGGAATGTATTTGCCTTCCTACAATAAGCAGTCAAAAGGGGGTATTTGTTATAGTATTTCTGATTTTCGGGAAGCGTATTTGTTATGGGATTTGTAATTTTAGGGGGATATTTGTTATTTTTCAAACAATGAGATGGAATTTATAATTAGGGATAATTACACTCCCCTCCCTTGAGGTTTGGTGTAATTACATGTAGATCCCATGTGGTTTGAAAAATTATATTTAGCTAATACCCTTGAGGTTTGCTTTTGTCTAATAAATAAATCCTTACGTTAGTCAAAATTCACCGAATTCACTGATATTAACAAAAAAATTAAATATATATATATATATATATATATATATCCTAGTTTGACTTTTTACCGACTTATAGAAGGTCAAATAATTTTTTTTATGATCAAATTATACTCATATTAATGCATGTGAGGGGTATATCTTCACCATTATAAGGGTAGTTTAGTCCGAAGATAAATGTCAATTTTCATTCATTTTTTTTTTGTTATTATCAGCAGATTAAGTGAATTTTGACTAATGAGGAAACTTATTTGTCTGATAAAAGTAAACCTGCAGAGGGTGCTAGGTATAATTTTCTAAACTACAGGTGATCTACGTATAATTACACCAAATCTCAAAAGATGAGAGTGTAATTATCCCTTATAATCACGACAAATATTTGAAAAACTCGTTGTAATTTACTCATTTTTATGTATAAGTTTAGACGATCATGTTGCTCTATTTCTTCGAAGAGATCTTTTATTTATTAATATTTCGATCACAAGAACGTGTGTTGCATTTAATTCTTTTACTCAAAATGTGTAATAAATGACTTTAATAAAACTAGCCTAGAACTAGAAAAATAAAAAAGAATAATCTAGATGATTTTGAACGTTACTTGAGATGCTATGGTGCAATCTGCATGCAGTGGAAGTGAAGTATTTGAACTGTGCGATCTTGACTATTTCTGGAGAAATTTGAGCAGCCAATGAGGGACGGACACGTGGCTGGACACGAATAAACGTAGACTAGTCTTGGTGGGGAAATTAATAATTAATTATAGCTCTACTTCTCTACAGATAGTATTCTTCTCATTTTCAGAAACTTTTTTTAATTTCCACAGCCCATTTTTTCAGTCATAGAATGATCGAGAAACAACAAAACTTACATGGAATGGCACAGAGTCATCATCAACGTGTTTGGCGAGGCTAAATGTGTATTTTTATATTTGCTTTGATTTTTATGTAAGTTTAATATTGATTGTTGGCGATAGTTGATCAATTATGAAGACTCTGACTGACACACATAATACATGCGCAATCCTTTTCGATGGGTCTGGAGGCTGCCACCCAAACTTTTCCATTTTTGTGACAAGAAAAAGGAATTTAATGCAATTCACCAACTCATGTGATATTGCAAATGAGTAAATTACCCCTTGTGGGAAACAAAGAAAAAACAATTTTACCTCATTGTATTTTTTAAAATGAAGCAAGTTATCTCTCTAGATAATGAGGTAAATAAATTGCTTCAATTTAAAAATTACAGAGAGGTAAAATATATTTTTTTTTCATAGGAAAGCAATTTGCTCATTTGCAATATTATAAGGGGATTGCTTGCAGTTTTTCAAAAAAAACGAGATGGGATGGTAACGAATCCTTATTAACGTACACTTTTTGTTCGTATGTTGATATTCAGGTGATCGGACAATATTTCCTGACGATAATAGACCAGTTATTAGAATCTTGGCTGACACGTATATCTAACGCACGTGCAATTATTTTTTACGGATATGTATGGTGGTGCCATCCATGTTTCCCATTTTGCAAAAATTAAAAAAAAAAAAATAGAATGGTAATGAAACAACTTTCTTCTTCTTGGGAAAACTATCATCAAGAAGGAGAAGTCCTCTCCGTGTAGCTAATTTCTTGGTAATTGTCATAATGAAAATGACTAGTAACGAAGTTTATATAAAACTCCTCATTAGTATGCAAAAGCTGAGCTACTCCATGATTGCTATAGGCTTTGTTTGGATTTGTTATTTTGTATTTTTCGAGATAAAATAAAATATACTTAATGTTTGCTTTTGTGTTTTTACACCTTATCTGCATGTTTTTTTATTTTTTAACTTTCTATATATAATATATATATATATATATTTATATATACATAATATAAAACAGATATGATTTGACATTAAACAGTAATTTTTGTCTCCCAAAATTACAACATTAAACATAAAATATTTAAATATATACATATTTATATATAAAAATATATGATTTGACAATGAACAGTGATTTTTGTCTCCCAAATCCCAACATCAAACTTACACCACTTATTTTGAAATATTTTAAATTTTTCCAAAACACAAATCCAAACATATCATCTATTTTCAACTCACACTCACTTATCTCTATTTTTCTCTCTTTATTTCCAAAACACAAAACAAAATAATAAAAATACAAATCCAAACATAATGATAAGATCTTCGATTCAAATCCCATCTCTGAAACGTAAGTCGTTATTGATTTATATTTAAAAATAAGTTAAAATCAAGATTTTTGATAAGTCAAAAGCTATAAGTAGATGTGGTTCAACTTCTACGGGTTGTGGATAAAATTATAAATATGAAGCTGTTTTTTCAAAAATTTCAATTTCAACTTATTTTTTATTTTTATTTTCAAATTCCGTCAACTTTCACTACTGTTTAGTTTATAATTTTTTTTTCAATTTATTTTTACTGCAAAAGAGAAGCTGTTGCGAACTTCCCCTAATTGTTGTCTGTCTACTTTGTTAAAGAGTGTTTTAATGCAATTTACCCTTCTGTGATATTGCAAATAGAAAAATTACCCTCTTATGAAGAAAAATAGCGATTTATTTTCCCATATTTTTTAAAATAATGCGATTTATCTCCTTTGACAAGGAGGTAACTCAATTCATTTTAAAAAACACAGAGAGATAAATTGTTGCATTTTAAAAAATACAGAAAAATAAATTACAATATTTTTTCATAGAGGGATAATTTGCTCATTTACGATATCACTTACTTACACCTTTTTTTTCCTTGTTAGTAATTATTGATCAATTATAAATCTTAAATTTCAATAATTACATGGAGGGTTCCACGAATTAGATTGCAAAATTTCAAAGTAATTCTTTTTGTTAATTTAGGAAAACATTAATTGATACTTATAAAAATATTTCATTGAAATATGTAATTAAATAATTAGCAAATATGAAAAAAATTATAATTTTAGTCGGATAAGTACGAGGAGTTGGTAATTTTAGTATTGTGCGAATCAACTTTAGCAATTTTGTCATATAATTTTAAAACTTTCACAGATTGAAATAAAAATAGCCAGAATTTGCTAAAATGGGTGGAAAAGTGCACGTGACCAGTTGAATTGACTGCATTTTTTCAGCTATTTTCGCGAATTTCGACCGTGTTTATTCTCAATATGCAAAATTTTCAAAATTACTTGATAAAATTGTAAAATAAATTCGTACAAAATTAAAATTACCATTCGTCCATACTTACAAGACTAAAATTACAATTTTTACATTAATAGGATTGGTAAACAACTTACACATGTTTGTAATTACATGTTTTTTCTTCACGTGCAGTCGACCATTATCAAGACCACGAAAGCTGAGACCAAAGGTTTTGTGGTTGTAGTTTTAGTCTTGTTAGAATTAAGGTTGCAGTTGGATGGTTGATGTTAATTTGTCCAACTTCTGGAAGACCCTAACATTTGTTATGTATTATTAATTGTTAATTCTTAAATTATCATGATATTATGATTTATTTGATTGCTTAATTTTTATTTTTTTTATGAGAAGAAACACTACAAAAAAAATTAATTATTTCCAATATTGTAATGGCCACGTCTTAAAAATTATAGTAGATTAATAATATCCATTACTATTTAATAAATTTGATACAAAAAATTAAGTTTTGACCGTATTTAATAATTACTAGTAATTTGTGGCACTCACTATGTGTGTGTAATTTTTATAAATACTAGCAATTGTGGCACGTTATTCCTACGTGTATATAATCTTTCACGTTTTAGAATATATTATAAATACGAGTAAAATATATAAATCAGTACATTACATAGATAAAAAGGAAGAAAGATTGTCAATTAATATAGATTTTGAAAAGTTGAATAAATTAGTTATTTTATTATGAAGGGCATTTTTTTACTTTACAAAAAATTGGTGCAGCGATGTCATTAATTGTCGTTTGTGAGTGTGGAGATGATCTTTTTATATTAGTATAGACTAGCCGTTGTGGCATGCTGGTTCTGTGTGCATATAATAAATAATCTTTCATGCTATAAAATATATTATAAATAAGAGTAAAATACATAAACCAGTACATTATATTAATAAAAAGAAAGAAAGAAAAATAATTATCGGTTAATATAAATTTCGAAAAGTTGAATAAGTTAGTTATTTTATCATGAAGGGCACTTTTGACATTACAAAAAGTTGGTGCGGCGGTATCATTA
Source organism: Sesamum indicum (assembly GCF_026168435.1). Lineage (NCBI taxonomy): Eukaryota > Viridiplantae > Streptophyta > Magnoliopsida > Lamiales > Pedaliaceae > Sesamum > Sesamum indicum. Next base: position 17,041,313 of record NC_142664.1, on the reverse strand, counting down.
ATTGTCGTTTGTGAGCGTGGAGGGGCTTTTTTTTTTTTTTATATTAGTATAGATAAAAAGAAAGAAAGAAAAAATTATCAAATAATCAAAATATTTATATAATTTATAATCTTAATATATATTTTTGGGTACTTTTTTAAACTACAAAAACTAATGATATAATTTATATAAATATTTTATTTTAATTCATTTTTAAAAATTATGCACATACATAAATTGTGTCACACTTATTAGTAACTATTTAAAGATAACGGGGAAATGGGAAGTTAAATGGGTGGGTGGAAGTTAATAAATAAATTAAATTAAATATTAAAATTGACACACCAAAATAATTGAGATACCAATTAACCCCTCTTCACTTATATACAGTATATATTTGCCATAATTTTTACTGTAGCAAAATTGCTATGATATTTAGTGTTAACTAATGTTTTGATCTCGTTTGCAGAAATAACTAATAATAGTCATTTTGCAGTCGTAGTTAACTAATATATAGAAATAATTACATTCACACTCCCTGACCTATGGTCTATTTACACAAACTACCCATATCTTTTGCATAATTATAAAACTACCCCTGACAATAAAAAAATAGGGATAGTTTGTGTAATGATACTAATATTTTTATGGGTGTGTGTGTAATTTTTCAACATAATAAGAGGTGGTTTGTATGAGTGATAAAGATATTTGATGGGTTTATATGTAATTATCTAAAAAATAAGAGATAATTTATGTAAATAAACCATAAATCAAGGAGCGCAAATATAATTATCCCTATTATTTACCATACCTTTTCACTTTGTTAACCACAATAATTGGTCATTACCAAAAGTAGAAACTATTTACAAAAAAGTCTTTTTCCCACTATGCAGTTTAAATCCTTTGGATTTAAATTTGATTTAATCTTCGGAGGGTTTTATCATCGACTCTATATGTGATTAAGCTTATTTAAAAGATAATTTAAGAGACAAATTTGACTAATGACGTCTTACTCTAATAATTAACGTTGTGATCCCATGAAAAGAACATAAATCATGGGTTTGCACTACAAAGAAATCGAATTCTCATTACACCATAAACGATCGCAGCTTAAAGATCATGACAATTACTACTATTGACCACGGTTGAACGAAAATTAGAGCAAAAGTTTAAACTTTTACCACATTTGATCAATATTCTCCGACGTTGGCCATTACTACAGAAATGAAGACTAATAGCCGTTGCGAAGCTGTGGTTAATTTCTATTTGCCGTGATTTTCTTCTTTTGGCTATAGTAATAAACCACATCAAAAAAATAGATTTTTTTTTTCTAGTGTTGAATCCCACCAAATATATGGGCATCTGTCCCATTTTATCGAGTCTGTGAGTTTAGTGTACATAAATTTATTGTTCTGGTTATATGCTGATGAATGTGTATTGAACTGATGTACTCAATTTATTGGGATATTATGTAATTATGTGATTAAAAAAAAGATAAAATAAAAAATTAAATTAAGATGATAAAAACTAATATATTTGGTTCTGAACAAAGTGACGTACGATAAGATGTATTAGTTCACCTTTCTTGGACTTTTAAGAGCTTTTGTGATAATCAAAATCAGAACACAGTACCTTATCAGCATATCATCACGCTTACGGTGACTCACTGGCATTACTGCAAACTACATACTAGTCTTCGTGTTTTTTTTGGGTGACCATAAATTTGTCACCATATGTTATAATAGTATAATTTTGATATTAATCCATCCAGCAAATTGAAATCCACATAATTTGATTTAAAATTTTCCACATTTGTTTTTTGTTTTTAAAAATAAATCGATTACGATCATTTCTGTCGAATATCAATATTTAATAAAGACTATTACAATAATTATACCCCCAATCAATAATATCAAATAAACTAAATCTAACCAACACCTATTATGCAGTAGAAACAACACATATCATGCAGTGAAAACAACACCATGACCTCTAAAGTCATGGAGTCTCAACTTCACCAACTGAATTAAACGTCATTGGCATTTTGCCCCATTTGTTATGGGTTTGATTTATTTCACCATGAGAAATTTAATTTCTATGCATTACATCCAAATTCCACGACTGTGGATTCAAGATCCGCACCATATTATACATATATCGGGGTAAAATTATAATTTTATATTATTTTATGGGTGCTCTACAATAAATAATTGTGTGATATTTTTATTATAATTTACACGAAATTATTCTAGTAAAAATCGAACAATAAATTAGTGCCCAAAGGGCATGATAGGGTAGCTAGAGAAAAGCTTTTTTTATTAGTTTGACAATATATAAATGATATTTTATTTCTATAGTTATTATGACACCAAAAAACAAAAAAAAAAATCATTCAATTAGCATATATTTAAGCTTTTTTTTTTGTTTTCTTACTTTTCAATTTAAATGTCGCATAAGTTAAATATCCTCTTTACAAAATTATAATGTTTCAAAATTTTTATTATTAGGATTGTTACATTACACTGTGATTTATAATTTCTTCATACGATTATTTATGTTTTTTCGTACAATTACAAAAATCATCCCTGATAACCATAAAATAGGAATAGTTTGTATAATAATATTGCCGTGTATGTATAATTTTTTAAAAAGTAGAAATTATTTGTGTAAATAATGTTGATATTTCTAGGGATATGTGTAAATTTTTAAAGAATAAAAATAATTTATGTGAATAAACCATAATTCAGGGGTTATACTTGCATTATCCCTTAGTATTATAATGTTTTTAGGTTTCGGTATTTGTACGGATATTAAAATTAATTAAATGTTCAAAAATTAAAAATTTATGTTTATTACAAAATTGACTTTAAAACAACGATTCAAAATCAATATATGATATTGTATAATTATTTCAAGTTAGAGGTGTTTTGATAATGAAAATTTTCATTTGAAGAAAAAAATTAATTGAAATATTAAAAAAAGGGTAAATTACATTTTTGCCGTACAAACTATACCCGTTTTTACACTTTGTCATCTAAACTTTCTTTTGTTTCAATTTACCATCTCAACTTTGCGAAATTTGCAAGTTGCTATATATGACCGTTTTTCAGTTGATTTTTCTGTAAAAAACACATCGCTGCATATGTGATATTTTGAGGACAATATAATGTGATTTTTTTTTGCATGCGCACTACATGTGGTGTTTTTGTCGGCAAAATAGTCAATAGAAACCGATCATATATGACGAAGTTCAAATTTAGTAAAGTTGAGATGGTAAGTTCACAAAAAAAAAAAAAATAATAAAGCATAAAAACGAGAATAATTTGAACGATAAAATATAATTCACCCTAAATTAACATATAATATAAGAGTGGTAAATTTGAATTGAGATAATATAATAATAGTAATAATAATAATTTAGAAAAATTAAAATAAATTTACTTGTAATCAATGGATAGAACAAACACTTACGCAACGCTTGCCGTCGCGACGGGATAAGCACGTTAATGTTTCACGAGGACGGTGGTTAGGAAAAGGCAGCACTACAATTATTTTCACTAAATTAATTAGCTTGAAATTTAAATATATTATCAATTTCGTCAACTGATCGATTCTTTTCCCAACTTAAAATATAAGAATATTCAGTATGTAGGATGTTTAAATTGCGTATTGCACAAAGTTTGAGTGCAGACAACATCGTATGTGTCTCGCCAACGAGGATTCGATCAGTTGGTGAAGTTAAATTTTTATGATTTAGAAGTTTTGGGTTCGAATTTTATTATATGTGTAGAATGTTATTCTACTGCATGTATGATAGGTGTCGTTTAATCAAGTTACTTTAATTAATAATAGTTCATTGCTTCAAATAAAAGAAAAAAAATCGTATATGTCCCTGTTTATACGTATACTAGCCGCCACGACTCAAAGCTTGCTGCATACTTTACAACAAAAAAAATTAGAGAGAGATTGAGAGAGTGTGTGGTTTAATAATTTGAGTAAGAAGAAATGAAATGAAAACAACATATATATAATTTTTGGGACGAATTTTGGAACGAGTTTGGAAACGGACAATACTGTTAAAATATAATCGTTAGAGGGCGTCTTTCTGTCCGAATTTTGAAAGGGGATGTAACCGTTAAATTATAGCCATTAGAGTGTACAATCATATTTAGAATAAGTTTTCCAACGGGCAAAAGATCGTTTTAAATAACCGTGGATCTTATAACGAATATAAAAATTTGGAGTAGGAAAAAAAACAATAAAAACTGGCACAATCTGTAATTGATTTTAACAACTTTCGAACGGATGATTTCATTTTTTTAGTAGCCGTCACAATTTCAATGAGGTCGGCCCAAAATTCGTTTCAAATATAATAAGTATTTTTGTTTGGAAAGATTTATGGAACGACATCTTTAAAAAAAAAAATTGGGACAAATTTTCTATTGTTTTACGCGTTATAACGCTACTAGATATCTAGTGAATGTCATGATGATGCCATTAATATAGATTCATTTCAAATCAGAACTGATGATATCCCTTTTAAAATATCCGTACTAAAACTCGAGTTTTTTTTTTTTTTTTTAATTGCATCCATAAATTAAGAAAATTTAACAAATTAATTTACACTTAATCAACTACGGCTTTTAGCTATAAAATACGATTCCAACGTCAAACGTCATATTTTCTTTAATTTAATGGACACTACGTATACGATATTGATTTATCAACACTCATACATCTCTGGCATGCATCTATGCAAAATCGTGTTCTCTTTGCTTTTTTGTTAAAGTCAAAATCGTGAAATCCTTTCATGAATTCTACGACAACTTTATTTAGGTTGGAGCGGAAATTGTATTTTTTTGTCCCATAATTTAGAATCTATTATTTTTTATTTTATTAATTATGAATTTTTTATTTTTGGTCTCGTAATTTGAAAAAAATAACAGTTTTAGTCCTGTGATACCTTTCCGTTATATGTTTTATGGAAAAGGCCACATGGTCATTAAGTGGTTGGGACAAAAAACGCTACTTTTTGAAAGTTATGGGACAAAACTGAAAATTCTGTAACATATTGAACCAAAAATGTATTTTAACTGTCACGTGGTAAGCACGTGGCATTTTTCATTAAAATATATAAATGAAACATGTTATGGGACCAAAAATACTACTTTTTAGAAGTTATAAGACCAAAAGTGAGAATTTCATAACTAATGGGATCATAAATAAAAAATTACAGGACAAAAAGTGTTGATTTCGTAAGACAAGTATTTATAATATATGGACTTGAATTATTTATAAAAGAGCCGCCTTAACACGCAATATTTACGCTCATATAATCAGATTGATACGACATATATTCTAAATAAAGATCAATATATATATATATATAACTAAAAGCAGAGTAAGTGATGAAAGTAATAATACATTAGCTATTAAAAAATAATACGAACCATTTGAAATAAAAAAAAAATTAATTATATTAGTACAAATATTTAAGGCTATAAATTAGTAGTTTAAAATTCGGGTGTTGCGGTGCTACAAATAGCCGATTATTAGTGAAAAGCTGCTTTCTTTTTTATATTAATATTGATAAAACAAATGTTAAAAAAACCCAAAAATCCATCCAAGGGACTTCTTTTAGAAAATTTCTCACTTAAAAAATCAAACTTTATTTTATTTTATTTTTTCAAAAAATGTTCTTAATTCTCTCTAACATGAGTCGTATCTATTGTGGCAGTTGACTTAGATAAGTGCTATCATAATGATGTCTTGTCCCAAAGCGTGCATGGATTTATGGTTTGATGTCAACGCCTTTCATTTAATGATTAATTATGTTCATATATACTTAGGATAAGATAAAGTTTATTTATACCATAATTAATATATAATAATGATTAATTTTTTTATTTCTAAAGGGTTGCTAGATTAGGTCTGCATTTCCAACATATTTTAGATTCGACGAGTTGTGTTAATTAAATTAGACCACAATACTTTATGGCCGCCATATCCTGATGATAAAAGTGAATTTTTTATTTTAATTTTTATTGAATCTTTTATTTCATTTAATATATTTATTGGTAAATGATATATCAAAAGGTTTAAGCTGTTGACGAGGAGAGTTTCGATAACAAGACCTCTTATTTGGTTTGGCCTGGCCCCGATATCATGCTAAACGACCCCTCGTTTAAAAGTTTAAATTGTTATAGATGAAAATTTTATTTGATATTAATATCTTAACATGTCGGGTAAGTTACAACACCTGTGAGATTTGAAATAATTATAAATACATTATCATTATTTGAAACTTTATATAATATATAAACCCCATGATTTTATATATATACATATAAACCCCATGATTTTAATGTATACTTAACAGTAAGCTCATTTGATTAGCTTTTGTTAAAATTTTATTAATTTTTTATGATAAATTGGCCAAAATGCTAATTTGAACTATAAATTATGATTTTATATATTTTTCTTATAATTTTTTTTAACTAATATGCCTTATGGACTATTTGCTTTACCCACCCTTAGATGTTTTAACATTTTCTCAAATGTTTTTTTTTTTTAATTTGATGAAGCATTTGTAATTTTTCAAGCAATAAAAGGGTATCGTAATCTTAGAAAAAATAGCTATAATTTTTTTCGGTAAATATAAATTTTATTAAGTAAATGATAGTACATCAGTACAATGCGATATGAAATGCCTAAGCGGTCACCTCGACAGGCAAAGGGATCCGCCATGAACGATAAAGTGCACAAGTACTAATTGGAAAAGGTAAGTCTACACTAAGTATCCGTTGTCGCATATTTTCAATAATCAGTTTTCCTAAGGAAGGTACATCACGAGCCCCTCCATCAAATCGTCGGAGATTCCGCTCGCGCTAGATGTGGTAGACAAGTGAATCCAATAACGCACGAAAAAAATAGCTATAATTTACCTTAACGTATATGCCGGACATGTCTACACAATTATCTCCAAAATAAAATAAATGATAAAATTTTTATATATATTGCAAGCGTATATACATTAAAAGGAATAGAAAATATAATAAATTAAAAATAGAAAAATTAATTTGATAAAGACATTTAATTAATTAATTTTTAGGGTAGTTGAACATTCAATCATAGCTTTCAATTTTTGATGAACAAATACAAGAATTAACTGATGGACAATGCGAAAGGTCAGATTTAGCTGAATAGATATTCAAAATTCTTTGTAGGGGTCGATGACTCTGCCCCTTAGATTCCATACTATCTATCAACTCATTTAATATTTCAATACTCATTAACCTCAATTAATAAGATTGAGGTCATATAATTAAAAAATCGTGGGTTTGAGTTCTACATATATTTGTGTGCATTAATTTTTATTGATAATTACATTCGTTTTTTTTTAAAATTTGGTATAATTATATGTAAAATCAGTATGGTTTGAAAAATTACATATAGTACCCCTAAGGTTTGCTTCTGTCCAATAAATAAGCCTTTCTGTTTATCAAAATTCATTGGATTTGATGATATCAACAGAAAAATTGGATTAAAAGCCGTATTTATCCCTGATTGATGCATTACTGATTTATTGTAGGTTAAGGAAGTTTTCTCATGACCAAATTAATTACTCTTATATATCATCATATGTTAATTCATGTGATGATGTATATGTTATCATTATACGAATAGTTTAGTCATAAAAGTTATTTTTGACCTACAATAAGTTAATAATAAGTCAATCAAGGGTGAATATCGGTTTCCATTTAGCTTTTTTGTTAATATCAACAAATTCAATGAATTGTGACTGACAGAGGGAGTTATTTGTAGATCACGGAAGCAAACCTTAGAGATACTAAATGTAATTTTCAAGACCATTAGAAATTTATGTATAATTACACTAAACCACGAGAAGAGAGTATAATTATTCCTTATTTTTATAATAGTTGTTATTTTCTGTCGTGTTAATTTAAATTATTAAATGATGAATTAATTTATAAAGTTAAATAAATTAAATAATATAATGAATCGCATTATGTATATATATGTATAAAGAATACTTCAAGACCCGTTCACTATTCCATTTTGCATATAAAATTGACTTGAATAATAGTATTTTTAAATGGAATTTGGAATCTAACAAAAGTCAAATAATTGTATAAATTATTTTAATATTCATATGAAATAACCGATGTACACTAATATATAATTCTTAAATAATCATGATTGGTACATGTATGTATAAATATTATGTACATTTATGAATATTCATCATAATTTTGTACTCATTTGATTGCATGATTGAATTTAAATTCATATACATGTGATATATATATATATATATGTATATATGCAATTGACTCAAATTCATTTAAAATATTATTTAATTTGAAAAAAATGAGATCCTAATGATTTGCGTATTTCAGCCTAATATTAAGAGGTGTCGATGTCATTCATATACCCTAAAAATTTAATCTAGACAGTTCATTATTAGGATAAAATACATTGACACCCTCTGAAATTATGTTTAATTACGCAAACGCCTCTTACTCTTTGTAAATTATAAGTACACTCTTTGAGGTTCTAAATCATAATTTCTCCCAATATTTTCTCTGAAAAAAAAAGGTATATTACACCGACACCTTTTATTTGTAATTTTGACATAAAATATAAAGTATTTGTATTATTAAATCTACTCTAAAAAAATGTAATTATAATTAAGCTTTAATATTATTTATCATGCTTGATGGAGTATAATTATTATTAAATAATTTTTTTTTCGGTAAAGGTAATTTTCATTAAGTAAAAAGAAGTACAATAGTACAATACAACTTGATTAATTTAAGTGTTTTTTCTCGACAGGCCGAGGAATTCGTCATAAGCGATAAAACGTACAAATACTAATAACAGTAGATAATTCTACACTAAAAATCCTCTACTACATATGTCGATGAATGCATAGTTTAGTGGTTGAGTCATTGTCACTTTTGGGTGTTTCCAAAGTTCACCAATGTATGTACTTCCACTAAGAAAAGCATTAAGTTGAGTTGGGACCATTAGTCTTAAATTTTTACCCAATATTTTGAGATTAGGACATCTATAATCCCACCTAAAGAGTGGACATTATATTCTCCACTATGTACTTGATACATGCTTTTTTATTAATTATTGATTGATGTATATATAAGTTGGGCCATTTTTTTATTTATTATATTATTTTTATATTTTGGGTTGCATCTGAAAAAGAGAACTCGTATTTTTTGTCCTATAAATACAGAGACGGCATTTTTGATCTTGCACGAACTTATTTTTGCAATTTGGTCCGTAATTTTTGAAAGCTTGTGAATCGGGGACAGTTCCGACCAATCTCGCCGCATAATCGCATGTGTTGTGCACGTGATATGCTAATTTATGGATTTTTAGTCAATTAATTAATTTTCAGCCAGAATTATTTTGGAATTACTTTTTCTTTGTAATAATCGTCGAAATTAGTTTCAATAGGACAAAAATTATCACTCTAGTTATTTACATAACTAAAATTATAATTTTTCATATTTGGAAGTAAGGTTCTATTGTTTAAAATCAGTCTTTTTCTTCTATTTTTTTTTTTTTGTAGTTTTACAGTAATGTGGACAGGGAGCAAGAAGAAATATAATTTTTTTTATCATAATTAATTAACTGTCATGCTTCAAAAAATAAGAGGTGTTTGTGATTAGTCTGAATATATAAGTAAATTTTGAAAAAAATTAAATAGAATCACTAATCTTAAGCCAAGTTGATGTATATCGAATTAATAAAAATAATTTTTTTATGAAAACAAACTTATAACATACCATTTTTTTATGTAATTCAGTTGTCGCCAATAACTCAACGAGCATTACTTAATTGGTAAATTGAATTCCGACAATAAAAAAATATTGCAATTTCGAATCCCGTGAAATGTCTATAGTTGTAATAGTTTCTTGATTTTATTTGAATGTTTTTATTAATATGTTAAATTAATTTTTATTTAAATGCTGAATGATGTAATAAGTGGGATATTATTAAACAATTAAAAAATAAAATCCCAATCTTAAGGGTGGGCAACGTAATTTTGAAGGGACACATTATATAGAAATAAAACACCAAACCCCTTCTAGAAACACAAAGAAAATAGGCTTAAATGCAATTTTCGTCCCCTAATTTTAGGCCATTTTCGTTTTAATCCTCTAAGTTACTAGGGTTCCATTTTGGTTCTGTAAAACTGAAAAAATCTCAATTTTAGTACAAATTTGATCGGAAAGTTGAGTCACTCGCCGGAAAAAATCACATGCCAGGCATGTGACATTTTAAATTGGAACTGTGATTGAGACTTTCAATACTTTTGTATTTTTCGAAATAAGGTAAAACATTTCACATAGTAAAGTCCAACATAAAAATGTGTATATGCATGATTTACAATGCTTGGGAAAGTGCCAGGAATCCTTTTTGGACGGTCCATTAAACTCTAATTTCTAGAGTCTTCTAGAATATAAATAAATAAAAAAAGTTATGATAAAATTGATTCATACGAAAAATAGATAATGCATACCGTTGACATAAATTTGGAATTTGTAAAAATAAATAATCATTATAGAAAAAATATTAAGAAATGAAATTTATATAAATTTGAATGGAAAGGGTTATAATCTCAATAATGAAGATTATCCATTCTTCGCTTTAAACTGCGATCTAAAGACTGAAAGCTTGTTTTTTAATCGAACGTATAATCGTTTTCGGATTTGTGGGAGAAAATCACGAGCTATTTTAAAATATTATATCAAGGCTTCAAGGATTTTGTTATAACAGAGAGTTTTGAGCTTGGAATTTGCTGTCTATAAGTAATTAGTATCTCCTAGAAGCCCCATTTTATAGGCATGAGCGACGGTTTAGGCAGTTTGAACTCACTTATATTGGGCTTGAATGAGCTTTGAATTGTTCTCTTAGTGGGTCGTACTAGAATATGTTTTAAGCTAATTTAATGTATTTTGGATCGACCCACAAAGATGTATAAGGTCCAAATTTTATATGGGTTTATTGCGGATTTATTATGTTGGAAACATGTACAACCCAAATTAATTATGGACTTAATTTGGAACCCAATATTAATCAAACGGGCTTGTAATTGATGATTTATTCTAAAATTCTGATGTTAACATATATATAATTAATCGTTGTTGTACGCAGTTCTCGCGAGCATATCAAAAGAATCATACTATGAGATTAATAAAAAGATATTATGAAAAGATATAAACGTAGTTTAAGATAAAAAAAAGGAATGAAGAAGATATTTGCAACTTATTCAACAACACAAAAAACAAAAAGATAAATCCAAATTTTAATGTTTGGTAATATGTATATTTGATGAAATAATTTGATCATGAGCAATTTTTTTTGAATTTTAAGTTGAATAGATGTGATTTTTATGTTTATTTTTTTGGTCGGATGAGTATCTTCCTTTGGTTTTGGCAGATTTGGTTCGATGATTGCATAATTGAATGCGAGAGTCGATTTTAGAAAAAGTGATTATGGCATTTAAATTCATAATTTCAATAATTGATTATACGTGCAACTACAGATTATAGTTAAATTTCAGATATTCAATCTCATGTCAAGTAATTTTCGTAGAATGTAGTGGTATATATATATACCAGCGTAATCTCCATCTATGCTCGGACAAAATTAATATTAAATTAAATTTTGAATGAAAAATAAAAACTAAATTCACTAACATTTATATGTTTTTATTTATATAAACTTAAATGTCAGTACATTTAGGCCATGATTGGTATATAGAAATGAAGTGGGAATGGAATCGGCATTTTCAAGTCTATTTTTGTATATGTGATTGGTGTACGTAGAAAAAATAGATGTTACAAAATATGTCTTGTCATCTTATCCCATCTGACCTGTTTCCATCAAGGCGCGGATCCTGAACTAGCAAATGACGGAAATACACTTCATTAAGGGCATTTTCGATAATTTGCCTGGAAATTGGAGTTTTCCCTGTCACTATTGTTTATGAAAAAAAAATAAAAAGGTTATACTATTTTCTTTATCAGAAACTTGATTACAAACTGACTATATTTTTTCTAAGAGAAATCCATATAAATTTATACCATAGGGAAAATATAATAGTATATTTTATAATTTATATTTATATTTATTATGTTTGATAGCGTGCCAAAAATCAAGATTTGTGGTCGTACGTATAGAGATTAAAGCTTATGAATAAATTATTTATTTGAGAAAAATGCAAACAATCTCCTTGTGATATCGCAAATGAGTAAATTGCCCCCTTATAAAAAACTAAATAGCGATTTACCTCTCTATATTTTTTAAAATACAACAATTTACCCCCTATGATTTTTAAAATGAAGCAATTTACCTCTCTGTATAAGGAGGTAAATTGCTTCATTTTAAAAAGTATAGAGAGATAAATTACGATATATTTTCATAAGGGAATAATGTGCTCATTTTCAATATCACAAGGGGATAAATTGCTACTAACCCATATTGATTTTTATTCTTTTAGTCCATCGAAAGCAAATGAATATGACAAAAGGATAAAGTAAAAGTATAGACAAATTAATATGTTCAGTATCAAGTGAAAAAATTCAATATAATAAAAGAAATTTTTAATCAAAAAATAATTCGATTATTATCTTACAGTATCTATAATAATTAATGGGCATGAACCCAACTACTAGAAATTTTTTATCATGGTTTCTAATTTCTTTTTATATATTTGTAATGTTTGCATATAATTTTGAAATAATATATATATATATATATCTTTATTTTTTACTAATTTCAGACATTGTTAATTTTTTTATCAAGGAAAAAAAAGGTTTTGCTAATACTGTTTCCATTCTTCCTTTTAGAAACTTCATTAAAGGATCATTAAATACGAACCACATTTAATACATTTTACATAACGTATTTTATTAAGTAATTAAGAACATCTATATATTGTATTTGAAATTTAAAAAATAATTTCAATTTCTCAATGCATAAAAATATGATGATATTCTATTTTTAATTTTAAATGTTCCATAAATAAACCTAATTAAGAATTCAATATCGAGTTTTCTAAGTAAATTTGCTTTATTGTATATAGTAGGACGATTATTAAAATACAATATATGATTATGTAATTTAAAGTTCTTGAAAATATTCTACAATTTATGAATTAGATAAAAAATAATTATAAAAAAATCGAATTTCCTCATTGCTACCTTACAACTTTTTGGATTTCCTGACAAGCTTATTCATTGGGTGGAAGAATGTATTACTACTACCTCATTCTCAGTTGGGATTAATGGGAAGCCATATGGTTTCTTTGCTGGTGCTCGGGTCTTCGCCAAGGAGACCCCATGTCCCCATATTTATTTGTCTTGATTATGAAAATTTTGAATCTTATTTTGCAGCAACTAATTGATCAAGACACGAGGTTTGTTTTTTACTGAAAATGCAAATCGTTGAGATTGGTTCAGCTTGGATTTGCTGATAACCTATTACTATTTTGTCGGGCTGAGCTAGAGTCCGTACGAGTGCTCAAGTAGGGACTTGACTTATTTGGGGATTTGTCCGGCCTTCGGGTCAGCGCCCAAAAGAGTAACTTTATTATCTCATGGTCAGCTATGGGGATTCGAAATTTGCTTATTGACGAACTCCACTTTCAAGAGAGACTTCTGCCAATAAAGTATTTGGGACTTTCTCTTATCACATCACGGCTCACTATTTTGAATTGCCGACCCTTACTCTTAAACCTGGATCAACGCATTAAAGGATGGGAGGGCACATCTTTATCTTATGCAAGACGAGTACAGATTATTAAATCTGTTCTTACTGCCCTTAGTATCTATTGAGGGTTCGCTTTTATTCTACCCAAAGGCATGATTTGAGAGATAGAAAAACGGATGAGGACCTTCTTATGGAAGGGATCATCTGCTCGAGGGTATGCAAAAGTGGCATGGGATTGTATATGTCGTCCCATTAATGAAGGTGGTCAAGGGATTCAAGATATTACTACTCTTAACCTCGTACTTATGGGACTTAAATTGTGGCAGATTATCCGCGGTAACTGAGCTTCTATTTGGATTGATTGGATATATCATACACGTATGAGAAAGGTTACTATTGGACGGCCCCTGAGCGAGGGGGTTCTTGGGGTTGGAGGAAACTCCTTCGCTTACGGCCACTTCTCCGGCCTTTTATTCATTATTTCATAGGGGATGAAACTACTTTTTCGCTATGGTACGATCCTTGGCATGATCTTGGTCCACTCATTCAGCAGATTCCGCAGGGCCCTCGACTTACAAATACTATGGAGGCGGACAAGGTTGCGATTTTTCTTTTAGATGGGCAATAGTGTTGGCCCTCTATCACTGACACTCACTCCTTACAGCTCTTGCAGTCTCTTCCATCCATCCATGGAGGGGCTGATTGTATCCTTTGGCGGTCAAGAGATACACAAGTAACAGTTGCTATGATGATTTGTTCACTACAGGGTGAAGGGCCCAAGGTAGGCTGGTCTTCACTATTGATGGGCCACTTCAAAACCCCTAGACATACTTTTGTATTATGGCTGGCGATCCTTGGTAAACTCTCTATTATGGATAAGCCTTGGTTGGCTCATATTAATAGTTCCTGCGTACTTTGTTCTGGTGGTGCTGATGAGACCCATGATCATTTTTTTTTTCGCTGCACTTATTCACGTGGCTGCTTGACGGTGATTGGACGCAACCGAACTTGGGCTACTGATGTCTTATGGGTTGCTCGCAGATGGAGAGGCAAACACTATGTTTCCACGGCCTACTGCGCTCTTTTGGCCTCGTGTGTGTACCATATCTAGCGTGAGCGCAACATTAAGCGATTTGATGGAGTACATAGAGATACACGCACTGTAGGTACGTTGATGGTTCGAGATGTGCAGCAGAGGATTTTTAGTGTAAAATTACCTACTGCTATTAGTACTTGTGCGCTTTATCGCTTTGGCAGATTCCTTGACCTGTCGAGGAAACTGCTTAGTAAGCAAGATGCATGATACTATTATACATTTTTTTTACTTAATAAAATTTACCTTTACTGAAAAAAAAATATAAATTATTACCTCCATCAAATGAATGTTAGGTTAGACTTTAGGGAAGTATTAATTAATAAAGGGATAATTACACTTCCCTCCCTTGAGATTTAGAGTAATTATACATAAACTTTTTGTACTTTAGAAAATTACATTTAGCACTTCTGAGATTTGCTTCCGTCTAACAAATAAATCCCCCAATTAGTAAATATCAGAGTGCTAAATGTAATTTTTTAAAATATAGAGGGTTTACATGTAATTATATCAAATTTTAGAAAAGGGACTTATAATTATTTCATTAATTAATTAATTGATTAATTATATGTGTGTGGTGTGTGTTTTATGTGGTTAAGAATATCTGAAAGGAAATAAAACATAGTCTAGATGGAATACAGCCGTCCGAGTTAATATCACCACACACCGTGCGCACAATTACAGGCCAAGAAATCAGCTTAATCATTACATCCTTTAATTTTCAAAAGTATTATAATTAAAATTGACACAAATATAGTTTTCTAAGTTCACATGCACAATAATGCATTTTAATTTTGTCATTTGATTTCTACATCGGAAAGTTTGCTTTGCTCATAATATATATTATGTTGAATTTGATATGTTGTCATCTGCACACTCACTGTGTGGGCTTAAATTTTTAAATTTAAAATTATTATGAGTTAATGCTTTTTAATTATTTATTAAAATTATGTATTATAAAGCCCGTTACAATAACAATTAAATCAAATTCTATTGAGTCGTTACAAAAACAGTTCCGATTTCATTTTGTTTATGTGACTAGATTTATAATGACCTACAACGGCCAGTACAATGACCATTATAAATTGTAACGACTTTGAGTCAAGCCGTTACAAATAATTTGTAACGTCCGATTTAGCCGTGGTAGGGCTGTCCCTTACAAAAGCAGTGACAATTTAAAAAGCCATTTCAAATTATTAAAATGATAGTTACAAAAGCCGTTCTGAAAAAATAATTTTTTTTGTAGTGCTAATTTTGTGATAGTTGACATTATTATGAAAATAATAATATAATTAAAAATATTAGCGTAATACTGTGATTATTGATGTAATTATATAAAAAATGTTATTATTGAAAAAATTAGCCTAATTTTATGATTGTTGACATTATTATGTAAATAAGAATATTATCGAAAATATTTATTGATGTAATTATGTAAATAATGTTATTATTGAAAAAATTAGCCTTATTCTGTGATTGTTGATATGATTATGTAAATAATAATATTATTGAAAATATTAGCATAAGTTGTGATATTATATTATTGAAAATATTAGTGTAGTTTTGTGATTATTCACGTAATTATGTAAATAATGTTATTATTGAAAAGATTAGCTTGATTTTGTGATTGCTAACATTATTATATAAATAATATATTATTAAAAATATTAGCATAATATTGTGATTATTGATATAATTATGTGAATAATATTATTATTAAAAAGATTAGCCTAATTTTGTGATTGTTGATATTATTATGTAAATAATAATATTATTATATTAGCGTAATATGTGATTGTTGACATAATTATGTAAATAATGTTATTATTGAAAAGATTAACCTAATTTATAATTATTGATATTATTATGTAAATAATAATATTATTAGAAATATTAGCCTAATATTGTGATTATTGACATGAATTACACGATAATACAATAAATTCGATAAAAATTACACAATATGATCTAAATACAAAAGAATTGCATAAAGTACACTATTATACAATAGCTGCGACAAAAATTGATATAAATTACAAATAAATTGAATAAATCACACAACTATAAAATAAATTTAATAAAAAAATACACAATATGCTCTAATTTATAAAAGAATTGCATGTATTACACAATTATATAATAAATTTGATAAAAATTACAGAATATGATAAGTTACACAATTATACAATCAAATTGACAAAAATTACAAAAATCATCTAAATTATACAATAAATTGAAAAATATTTTAATTTCTTAAAAAATTTCAGAAAAATATTTTACTTTCTGAAAAATATTTTAATTGCAGGAAAAATATTTTAATTCTGAAAAATATTTTAGTTTCAGAAAAAATATATTACTCAATATTTCCGAAAACATTTTCATAAATATTTCTGAAAAAAATTAATATTTTCATAAAATTTTAGAAAATTTTGTTTGAAATAAAAAAAAACAGAAAGTATTACACATTTACAAAAAATATTGTACAAATATTACACACATTTTACACTATATTACACAAAATATTTATTACATACATTTGGGAAATATTTTAGAAACTATTTCTGAAAGTATTTTGAGAAATGGGAAAAAATATGAAAAAAATAGGGGCAAAAAATAAGAGAGAGAGAGTTCCCGACGGCGAGAGGAAGCCGGACGATGAGAGGAAGGCGGAGACTAGCTGACTGAGGAGGTCGAACAGCGGCGGTAGCAAAAGAAGGTGGACGGTCGCCTTGGGAAGAGAGAGAGAGAGAGAGGGGAGAGAGGAAAAAAATCAGTTAATTGTCCAATATATATAAAATTTTGGAACGGTCTAGGAAAGGTCATTTATAAAAAAATTGTTCCTAGATCGTCCCTAATTTAGTAGAAGGATGTCGTTTTATGTGTTATGGATTAGTCAGAATTTGGCAAGGTAATTATTTAATTATTTCTAATCTTGTGCTAAAACAACTTAAACGAGGATGTTTTGTCTGCAGACGATGTCGTTCTAGTTGTGTTTTCAATAGATCTTTCCTATATATTTAATGACCGTTCCAAGTTGAGTACCAAAAATATTTTTTTTATTTAACTGAAAAATAAAAAATGAAGAAAATACTGTTCCGGACATGTTGATAAAAAAAAAATAGACCATAAATTTATGTAGACCATTGGACAAATATAATTCTTTTCGATAAATTGATACATGTTCAGCAGATCAAGTATATTTGTATGTCCAAGATTGTTAGTCTTATGTAGATGTTAGTAGCATCTTATACTATTATACTGCATCATTTAATTAGACCGTTAAAATTTTAATCAGACCGTTGGATATGATTAAAAAAATATTACATTCGATGAAGTTTTGGAACATTTTATTATACGGATACTAAGATATCGTATCTGATTCACAATTAACGAGGTTCAAAATAATGCAACTATCAATAAGACCATGAGATTTTACATCATGTATACGCGTTTAAGTTTGAAATTAATCAAGTTCGTGGATGTGGAGATATTGTAATCAAAAAGTGAACTAGGAATTTTTTTTTTATGTTTAGGAACGGTTGTGTTAATCATTTAGGCACGATTTTATTACTATTCATATTGAGAATGGTTTTTTTATATTTTAAGGTACAATTTGCTTTAAATGTATCTTAAGAACGGTCAAATATTAAACAAGCGTTCTTGAAACTATATTTCTCTCCACTTTTCATTTGACGCCAAGTTAAAATTGTCTGGAACTCTTCTAGGTATAGTTAATTTATTTGGACGGTTACTATTTTTTTAATTTCCCTCGTTTTTTCAATGTGAAAATTGTAACCATTCACAAAGTAACCCAGGAATGTTGTGACCTCAACTGTAGGACCCCAGTTTGCTGCTTAAACAGCTCTTTGTTCGTGTAATTCAATTTGAATTTCACCTGTATTGCACCTATTAGAGAAACCATATATTGATGACTAAGTTGTGACACAATTCATAAGGCACAATTTACACGACGTTTGAATCAATCCTTGAATTGAGTAGTTACTAGCTCCTCAATATTGAGGTCTTACGAATGGTGGTGCTCGTAAAGTTCACTCAAAAAGAACCTGTATGTAAAAAAAGTATAATACATATCAATACATCGGTTAAAAGTTTAAAATAAGAATGTGAATAAACTATATCGATATCTTCTCATTAATTCGTAGTATGGCGTGCCTACTTGAGAATTGCACAAGAGGTACATCTTAATTATGTGAAGCTCCGACTCGGGCTGAGCCACCTCTTCTTTGAGGCACCACTTTCTCAGCCAGTGTAGTAAAAGATAGATCGTTGGATACGATTGTCGTTCATACAGAGGTCGTCATTTCTACGGACCTGTTCCATTTGTCTGCAGCTCAAAGTATTGAGAAGTGAATAGACCGATTTCTTCTACAGGTAAGCCTCTACAATTGATAAATCGACTTGTGCTTTGTAATAAATGAATATTATTATTATTGTTATTAATTATTATTATTATTATTGTTGTTGTGAACATCCACAAATGATATATATATATATATATATATATTGTTAGTTGACTAATAATTTATTTACCAAACAGCAGATGTTTTCAGTGGCTGTAAGCATCAAAACTGTATATAGATATATATAAAGAATTACAAGATCTACGTTTCTTATTAAATTTATTTGTTTTACTATTTAATAATATTGTAAAAGTTGACAATCGAAAATTAAGTGTATTTGAATGTTAATGAAGTCAGCCCCCTCCGTTTCTGATTGTTAGTTGTTAGCATGAAAATTAAAACTGCAATTTATTAATAATGTTTGATATTATTACTTTGATTCAGTGTCAGATGTACAATTAAAAAAACTAGAGTCAAAAGCTTATCCTCCCAACACAACATATTATTATTCAAATTAGATTTAGTTGAACTAAATCAATTATACAGCAAATGTAATGTAATTATTATGTGAATGATCATTTTTTTAAACTGTACATCAATCACACGAAAATTGTATTACAGTACTTATCATATAATTTATTTAAGTCCGATCAAATTAATCTGATTTGAATTAAAAATTTTCATTTTTACATTAGGTTAAACTTGTCAAACGAACATACAGCTTCTCTAAAAAAATGGAAACCAATTCAGCTATAATTTTTGAATTCAAACTTTGAGAACAACTAGTCCTATAATTTGATCAAACAATATTAGTCTCTATATATTTTATGGAATCGTCAAAGTTCCTTTTTTTTTTGTTCTCTGTGTGTGTGATTAGGCATGTTAATAGATATGGTAAGACTCTATTCAGGTCCAAATCCAAAGAAGATCCAGAAAAATTATTTTATACCTAGACTCTACTCAGTCCATTAAACCCAACTCAAAACTCATGGGTCGCTAGACCTGACCAAGACCCAGTTTTAGGGTAGGGTTAGATCCAGACCTATTTTTTTTTTCGATCAATTTTTTTTCAAATCATACTAACTAAGTTAATTTTTTTTTTTATTTTTATTTTTCCATAATTTATCAATAAATTTAGAATTATTGAGACCAATTCACAAATAACTTTTTTTCAGTAGAATCATTTAAATTTTATGTCGTTTATTATACTATTTACAAAATAATCTTATGAAAATATCAAATAATTAACAACAATCGAATTTAATATTATAAAATTTAATTTTATCACTTCAAGTCTTCATACAAACAATATTGCCTATCAAGATATTGAAAAATATACCCAACATGATGATATAGGTATATAATTAATTATTTAATTATTTATTATTTAAAAATATACATGGTTAAAGAATTATATGATAAATGATGTTATGGCGTCTTAAATTTTTTATATTGTTTCACTTGAATGTAGATCATAAGGGTATTCAATTTGATTAATCGAACTGAAATGAATCGAAAGTTCAGTTAACAGAAATTTCGGAACGTTGAACCGAAATGTTCGATTTGGTTCTGTAAAAACCAAACTTATTTTGATTTCGTCCGATTTTTGTATCTGTTCATGAGGCCTTACTGATAGGAAACGCCTGGTTAGAGGCTTATAATAACCACGTCAGAATATGATTATTTTTTGCCAGGCGTTATTACAGTCATCCATATCTGAGATTGTGTGGAATCCCAAGTTTGAAGAATAAACTCATACTATCGGAGTCGATGAGTTCAAGTTATACTGATTAAGCCACATAGGCTTTTATATAACGACTTCCCTAGAGCCAGTTATTTGGGCTTGACGACCTTTGTTAACCACTCACTAAACTTACATAGACATCACACGTTTATCGCTGATGAAACACGACAATCATTATATGGCGCAATATTTAGAGCAAGTATCAATAGAACCCACGATGTCCATTCTCAGATCCATCCATTGGAAGTTGGTTTCATAATTGTCATCAAATGCGCAACCTAACTTCATTAGTTGATACGTGATCTATGGGCTTTTTTGGGGATAATTACAATTTTGGTCCTCATATATTGCCACTAATTCGTATTTTGTCCTTAAATATATTGAAGTTCTATTTTAGTCCTTCAACTTTTAAAATATTAATTGTTTTGGTCTTTAGGCCTAATTAATAATCAATTTTGCCCTTTCAAAGAAACATATAGTCCAACTACCTTTCCTTCCCTATGTTCATGATGATGCTCAATATGCTTCCGATAATAAAATTAAGCCTTCATAAATTCATATACGCATTTCTTTGACCACCTCTTTTTTTAACAATGTCCAATAAAAATTATTTACCACAATTTTTAATCTATAGCAATTAAAATCATAGTCAATAGTCATTTTGTTCCTAGTGCCATTATGTTCATAATAATAATAATAATAATAATAATAATAATAATAAAATTATGATAAGCCAACAACCATATTCAAATATAGAGATCACTTGAAAAATAATCTTTTACTATAGTTAATTACTGTAAATACAAATTAATTATAATTTAACAACAACCATTAGTTGTTTTTTTGTAATTGATAAAATATTATTCATAATTAAATTATGACAAATATTTTGACATAATTAGAAACTATATAAAATAAATATTACTTGATCATAATCATTTATAATATGGCAAAGAATTAATGTTTTTGTTATGGATAAAACACTATATTTTTCCCCCATGATAAGATATCATGTGTGCCCACATATGTCTGTCTGAAAATAATGAATTCGATCGGGAGTGAGTCGACAACGAACTACTTGATTAAATGTTATAACGTGGTCTAGAGCTCTTTTCTGTGTTTTTTACGTTATCTTTACCACAAATTCATGGGGAAAAAGCTCAAAGAGGGTCTTTGACTAAGTTTTTTTTTAATATATTTAATATGCTCTTATATTTTATAAAATATTTTAGAAGTTCAAAAATCGTATTTTTAGTTTCATATAATAAGCTTATTTTTAATTTAGTCTCATATATTATATATTTTTCACATTATATTTTATATATTAAAAAAAATACTCAATGTTAATTTCATGTGATTTTGTTGTTAAAAATTGAACAGAAAAATCACGTGAGCAAGTGCACGTGAAGGTGGATTTCGGTGGAAAAAATGGCTTTATTATGGGAAAATAGAAGATAGCTCAACCAACATTTTTACACTCAAAAAATTAATTTTAAAAGCTGCAGAGGAGACCATATCAACCGAGAGCAAAAGAAGTTGGGTGAAATGAAGAATCCACATGTTATTGTGGAAGAATGGCGTATTTGAGAACTTCGTGGGTAATAATAATTCAGGTAGAAGATTTTAACAATTATGTGGACGTTGCAGGTAGGTGTGATATTTTTATTTGGCAAGATCTAGACAAATTGATCGAAGTTTGAAAATTACAGAATATACCATTTGACTAGCACACGACCGAACAAATTGAAGATTCCGGCCATAATGTTTACGTGGATTTTCCAACTGGCATTTTAGTTTACTGAGAAAATCACGTGGATTTTAGGGTGTTTTTCAATTGCTTTTGACTTTTTTTTGGAATTTTCTACTAAAATGCCTTAATTGTGTTTATATAATAACTTGGGCATCTTTAAATTAATTGATTAGATCGGATAGTTATCATACAATCAATACATTTAATAGTCATTAAAATAAGAACAAATATATAATAAATAAGGACGTAATGGTCATTTCATTAAAAAAATTAGCGTCGTTAGTTTTATTTAATAGAGAGAGACGATTGAGCTTTAAGAAAACAAATGGGGGTTTTGCCTATTTTTAAAATAGGAAGGGTAGCGAATCTTTTAAAATCCACAAAAAAATTTATGCATTTAAACCATATATATATATACACACACACACATATATAGAGTCAATAGGACCGCGTTCGATTGAGTGATGTGTGCATAATATGATTCACTAGTTACATAATAAATAATTTATTCTTTCTATACACCTATATGAATTTTTCGAAGATACTAACGACCCATCGTAAAATTGTTACAAATATTCTAACATATATTCATTTCGTCGGAAATATTTTTCAAAGTGCTTTTTCACACGGTCTTTTGTTTGTTTGAAAATCGTGAGGAATTTCATTGAAATTCTTATTAACAATGAAATTTTATCAAAAATTTCGTCCCTAAAAAGTCGTTTTTTACAGTGCTCAACAGACACATCCAAATTCCGAACATAAAACTTGGTATAGGTAAAATTTTGTAGCCGAATTATTGAATTGTGACATTAGGTACATGTTGATCTGTTTGGTTAGCGTATCTTCAACTCGTGATGAAATGACAAGTGATATACCTAATGTTTTACCACACGACAAAAATTACACCAATGGGGCACAAACATTTGGCTGTGACGGTTTGTGTTTTTGTCGCATCTAAACGAGAAAAAAATGAGATAGTCCGATTTACATGAAATTTTTTAATACGTGGTTGGATGTCAGATAAAAATATAAGGATTTAATGTAATTTATTTTCATGATATTATAAATAAAAAAATTATTTTTTTATAAAGAAAAGTTAACTATTTAGTCTTGTGTTTTTTAAACGCAGCAGTTCATTTTAAGACACATAAGGGATAAATTACTGCATTTTAAAAAATATAGGAAAATAAATTACTATTATTTTTTCATAGGAGGTAATTTACTCATTTGCAATATCACAAGTGAGGAACGAGTAGATCCATCTTTGCCTATTACATCTCCACCTAACCTAAAGGATCTCTTAACTTTCTTCATAAGTGAATCAACACAAGACATAAATACTTTCTTTAAATTATCACGTACTGAATTAAATGGACCCATTTAAAGACAAGATTGTCTTAAATGTAAGTTATTACTTCGATAACTAAGTCGAAAAGAATGGGTCAAAAGGGTATTTTTTGCTGTGTTTTTTTGTTAGTTGTACTACTTACAATTACTGGTGATGGTAAATTGTCAGAATTATTTTTACTATGATAAAAAAAATAATTTAGATTCAAATTATATAAAACAAATCTACAAAATAAAATATAACTAAGAAACAAATAACATTTAATTTTTGTGGTAATTCAATTTTTTTTTTTTTTGTCTAAATGAGGATGAGGAATTTCTTTTGGACACTATAAAAAGCCCAATTGGAATAGTGGGTGGTGGGCTTGATGTGCCTTTTGGGCCCAATCTGCTTAGTGAAGCATAGATTCTATTCTACCGAGTTTTCATCTAGGGAAAATTTAGTTTGTCAAAACCCTTTGTAGGTAGAAAATAATATATTAATTATTAGTTATATTTTTTTATTTATATTTAAAAATTTATTAAATTAAATTTAAGTGTAAGTAGTTATATTCATTGATATTTTAATATATATATTTTTCATCAAATCAATAATCAACAAATGTCAAAGTTAAAGTATTTCGGCCAATCAAATTATGCTTTGTGTTCAAACTAGAGCCAATCAAACGGCGGCACGTGAAACTATTGCATTTACGTTTCAATCAAATCAAGACAAATAATTTGATACTTATCTCTTTAGAAAAATACAAATATTAAAGAGGTCATGTAAAAATGACCAATTATGTCATGCAAATATCTGGTATATTTATTTCTTTAAATTATAAAGGAAAAATACTAAAAGTATTCAAGTACATCATAACTCTTTCGCTCCTATATAAAGGAGTCCTTCAAGCACAGACATACATAGAGAACTAAGAGTGGAGAAAGAGCAGACGACCAAAGTTTTATACAAAATTCCTTGAGTTCGAGAATATTCCAAGAACTCAGAGTGGAGATTGAGCCATTCGTCAGAGCGGCACAAAAAGTTATAATGTTTGAATTGGGTCTGTCCGGTCAACCTCTATATTTTAAGATTATTTTAATTTACACCGGTCTACGTTTTGTGATTCTTGAATAAATAAATACTTTAGAATGTCTATTGAAGCTTTTTAGTTTTGAGAAGAAGTTGAATGCTTCGTTTAAATGGGTAAATATCGAAGGAATTATGTTTTTCTCGAATGGCGGTAACCCAGACTATGTGTACTAATAACCATAAAACTTGAGATACAAAGGGTAGATGTTCATGGTTATTAAGGAAAATGAAACTAGACACACGAAGGATTATAGCTTGTCAATTTTTATAATTTTTCAAATATTATATGAACTTTGGGTGAATTTTGAAGTAGTGTCCGTGAAACTGATGCAGTGTAGACTAGGTTGTATTAAAGTTTGAATAACTTATTACATATGGAACCAATTCATAAGATTTTCGCTTGAAATAAAACAAGGTACATAGGAGAATATTTAGAGTAAAAATAGTATCTATATAACTTGAGTTTGGTCCGGGGAAGAATTGTAAGTTTGGGATAGAGATGTTGTCAAATCTGTTTAGAAAATGGGTAATTAAAATTGTTACATAAGTATTTAAATTTTGTTCTTATTTACTAATAATATGAATTTTAAAAATAAATCGATGCTTAAAATATTATCAGGAGTTGGAGCAATTGAGAAAGACTCCCACAATAAATTAAGACCATCGATGATGCGATATGTAAGTAAATGGTTAGCACGATCTGTATATGCACAATGTTCTATCCATATTATTTTGATGTATGAAGTCTATGTATTGTGCTACTAATAGTCTATCTAAAGTGTATGGTTGATTGACCATTTAAGTTGAATAATTATTTGGTGACAGTAAAGTAAATAAATGATTAATATTTCATATATATGTACTCCTTTCTTATCTTGATATTACATTTATTTAAGGAGAACAAATTCAAAGGACCCCCCCCCCCCATAATATAAATGTTCACAAAACTCTTTGAAAATTAAAGTATCAATTACACCTCCTGTGTTACGAATAAATAATAAAAGAAAATCCCTGTGCCTAGAATCTATATGCACATTAACTGCAAAAATGGCTGCAAAAAGTGTATTTTTTTAACATTTTTGCCCTTCTTTCTCTCATTTTAAGGACTACTCCATTACTCTCTTCCTGAACAATTTTTTCCCATTTCCTTGAACGCGCATTTCTCAAGTTTTTCTCAATTTACTCCATTATTGTGAAATTCGCATACATATGCCTAAGGCAAAATTTATGTTCAGAATTGGCACAAGATCTTTTAAGGACTCATTGAGGCCTTTTTGTCTATAAAAAATGAAAGATCACATTGAAGTCCCCACACCTCCTATATCACCTAGCAATTCCCCCAAAAACGAAGTCCAATTTTTTCTGTTTTCTATCTGAACTACAACTATGGTAATGGGAAACATGTTGTCATTCTCATTCCTTCCCACAGCAACTAGCAACTGTTGGTAAAATAATTTGATTACAAGTAATCAAAACGACGTTTTGAAATAGTACAATCGGATTTTAGAAATCAAAAGCAATAAAACCACGTTGGAACAAGTAAGATAAAGCAATCAGAAACGCTATTTACGACAAGAAATTTAAATCGAAAACTTACAACGAGAATTGTATCGTAACAATTCTCAGTCCAATTAAAGTCATCAACTTAACTGAATCGCAGAATAGCTGCTTGCCTTAAAGAAAATATACGCCCCGTATCAGCAGTGCACCGGGTTCAACGTAATTTCTCCCAGGATAAGACGGTTACAGTCTTTCGGTTTTAGCACTATACCGAAAAAACACCTCGAACGAACACTCAAAAGCTTGTTACCGAAACTAAATTCAAATTTCTCAAAGTATTGAAAGAGAAACCGAGGGAGATTGTTTCAAAATAGAGAAGAACAAGAAACTTGAAACTTGTGTTTTATTTTTGTGTGTGTCTGCAAATGAGAAATGTATGGCTATATATAGGCATGGCCAAGACCCACTACTAAATGTAGCAATTAAAACGAGACATGAATGCCTTCAATTCTCATTTGAAACAGCCATGAACGGCCAAATATTTTTCTGTAACAGCAATGCCTGATAATGGCCATAATGAGAGAAATTGATTTCCTCTTCAAATCTGTGAGTTTCAACTTTGAAATTCAAATACAACAATCCCCCACAAACACATAGATTTAAACTCAAGTTTTCATGACTTGCTTTCAACAATGGTACCTCCCGGTTTGAACCACTGTCTAAGTTATCTGACGCCAGTTATCACTAGGTCAAATGGAACTAAGCCTTGAATTTAAGCCTGTGAGTGTGACAACGTCTGTCAGTAACAATAAGCCACCAGCTTTGTGTTGATCTTTAGGGTTGACACTTAGGCCATGTGTCCTGATCCTGTTCATGAATGCTTTCAGGAATAACCCAATTCCTTAGTTGCGGCCAAACAACGACATTCACTTAGTTGGGCGTCTCCAGGGATGCACTGCTAGCATCTCGTCTTTTAAAACTTGACCCCATTCAGAGATAAACTCTTACTATACTTGCAGTAGCAGCACCTTTCAGAATTTCAGGGGACAGGCTCCAGATACAAAGTATCAGTCTATTTGGTGCTCTGACATACCCTTACGACTTGTTGATACCATATTGAACCTTCTTTGTGGGATCTCCACTCAAAAGGTTGGGTTGCCATCGTAGATATATCACTCATGGGTTTTCAGTCCCATCCCCAATCTGGACTTATGAACTTGTGACAGATTCAATCCTTTCGTCAAAGGATCAGCCACATTGTCCATTGTTCCCACAAAGTCAATGCCCATTATTCTGTCTGACACTAATGCCCTTATAGACTTCAGTCTAACTTGGATGTGTTGTTTGGTCTTTTGATTGTATTTACGACTACTTACCTTTGCTATTGTGATTTGGCTATCACAATGTACAGCAATCGGTGGAAGAGGCTGACTTACAATGGGAAGTTGTGATAACAACCCAAATAGCCATTCTGCCTCGGTACCAGTCGTATCTAACGCACATAACTCGGCTTCAAACGTAGACCGGGTTATCAAAGTCTGTTTTGCAGACTTCAAGGAGACTACGCCCCCACCTAAGGTAAAAACATATCTTGAGCACCCATTACTCCCGGAGTTTTTGGCTATCCAACTAGCATCACTATATCCCTCAAGAACAGCAGGGAATTTGCCATAATGTATGGCCAGTGACACCGAGCCCTTTAAGTACCTAAGTACTCTATCCAAAGCACCCCAATGAGTTTTGTCAGGACAACTAGTGTATTTAGCCAGCTTAGAGGCAGAAAAGGAGATATCTGGTCTCGTGCCATTTGCCAGATACTGTAAGCTCCCAATAATTTGAGAATACCTTAGCATTTTTTAATAAAGCTACAGAAGGATCTTATGGGCTATGTTTGGATTCGTTTTCCACCTATTTCCAAAATTGATACAATGTTTGGGTCTTATATTTTAAATTGTTTTTGAGTATTTTACACTGTTACAGAACAACTTTATGACTGTTCACATTTCTCTGACATTACTTGGCATTTCTTTCTTCTCCATCTAACCTCCAACTATGCAGCCATCACACCCATCTCATCATTGTCCCCTTTCCTTCCCCAAGCGAGTCTGGTTTTGAGGGATGGGCCACCAGATTTTCTAACTTTTTCGCTGGTGAATCTAAGCAAGCAGCCGTAGAACACATCCGGTGATAGCTAGAAGCAAAAAGATCCAGAGGTATGACACCCTTATACGCTTCTGCTTTTTCCTGGAACCCTAAACCTTAATCTGCATCGATGTGTGCGGCTCTGATGATTTTTGAAGCA
The DNA here is from genome assembly GCF_026168435.1 of Sesamum indicum. Taxonomy (NCBI): domain Eukaryota; kingdom Viridiplantae; phylum Streptophyta; class Magnoliopsida; order Lamiales; family Pedaliaceae; genus Sesamum; species Sesamum indicum. The sequence goes on along the minus strand of NC_142664.1, from coordinate 17,012,407 downwards.
AAAAGATCAAATGGGTTTGCTGAATCGTATATGATATTTAGCCCCTTTAGTTTTCTGATGATAAACGGTGTTCCTGAGCATATAGTTCCTCTTGTAAATGCATTTTGTTCAGAGATGATGTACAAGTGTATCTGCAATTTGAAGAATTGAAATTGGTGGGAGGAGAAAGAAAGGTGCGGGGGGGGGGGGATTTTGAGGAGAGGGGTTGGTGGGTATATTAGTTTATATTTTTATTTATCAATAGTCTTTTTTTAAAATGTGAAGATTTTAATTTATTCTTTTTATAAATTATAGAAAATTAATTATGTTTTATATCTTATGATTATAAATTGTATTTATTTTATAAAATTATTGAATCTATTTGTGTGTTTTTTATTAAATTTTCTGTTGAATTATTATTAGTGTTAATTAAAGGGAATTTACTCCCAATTTGATTAGTTTATCTTAATTTAATTATATACTATATAAGTTTGTATAACTATGGCTCACTCTAATTTCTGCAACTAAATTACAGAACGTCTTCATTTCGATATTCAATTCGGCAAAAGAACGTCTTCTCTCCATCTCTGTTTTCGCAGCCATCGTCACCGTTTCGATGACCCACTGGCCGAGATGTATACCCATCAACTCTCTTCCTCAAGGCGAACATTTCGGTATTTTTCGATTCAATTTTCATCCACCTTTTCAATGTGTAGTATATTGCACCATCTTCTACATCCAAGCTTCAATTTGCCGTTGTTTGAACGCCTTACGCCAGCGAACCACCACCATTCGTTTGCCCATCGTCCGTCGAGGCCAACGGACCTTCATCCATCGAGTTTCTACAATTGTACGGCGAGATTGAGCTTCTTCACTGAAGCGCTGAACATTGCACCGCCACGGTTCTTCGCAATTGATGGTGATTTCACAAAGGTTGGCTGATTTTCTATGTATTTTCGACTAGATTCGGTTTTTTTTTTTTGTCTAATTTATTGAAATGTCTTGAATTGAATTATTGAATCAACTGTATCACCAATATTATTGCTGCAACCGAGCATGTGCGCTTTTGGTTCTTTTCTGATTTTTTATGGACATATTATCAGCTTTTCTTTTGTATATATTTACAATACTGTCAGATGTTGTGACTACAACAGTGCTCGTATACTGTACATTTATGAATACTTTGATACTTTCAAAATGTTTCACTGTTTCGTCCGTGAAACAATAATGGTGGAGAGTGTACTCCTTCCTCTATATATTAATATAACTTTAGATGACTTTTGCACTTTCTTTCTTTCTTCTCATTCGCAAACATTATACGAGATAGTCAATTTGATTACTTTGCTTGGAGTAAAGCATTGCATCGCAATTGTTTACACGCTTATTTCATTAGAGATTTTCGTTGTTGGTGAAGTTTTGTCATCCATCTAACATTGTCCTTAACGACTTTTTGTGATTAAGGTATGTATATGAATTTTTGCTTTGTGGATCTTTGTTGTATGTGTATGGATTCAATCGGGTTTATAATATTGAGATGTAATTTGCCTCTACGATATGGCTTAGTTTGCAATTTGGTTAGACTTAGTCTAAGTTGTAGAGGAGTTTATGTTTTAGAATTGATAAAGCATGCTTTTGTTGTAAATATGATGTTATTTTGCCTTCAAATGATTTGTGGATTTTGTCTATGTTGGGTTAATTCATAAATATGTGTAGCCAATATGTCTTTTTTGGTTCCGTTATGAGAGTGGTGATGGGATGTGGATTGTGCTGTGTAGTTACTTCTGCTGATTCTTCTTAAAGTTTTGTTATCAAGTTCTATAGTTCACATTAGCTGCCATTCCTTTTGAAACTCTCCGTATTATCTGGCCATCTGCACGTTTTTTAGCCCTCGATTTGTTGCTTTAATATCTTCTATTTTGCCTCTCCCATTATTGCATTTAACTTTTCTTGATTTGTTTCATTTTCAATCAATTGACCTATGCTTGCAAGAATGAAAGTTAGGGAGATAGGAGAATGGATTTGCAGATTGTATTTTTTTATGTCATAGTGTGTAAATGATGTCTGATATTCACCCATTAACTTCACTGTGGATAGCCCTTTTCTCCTAAATCCAGGTTAGGTTTGGCAAACAGTTACCCATTTTGGCAATAATCCTATACCATTGCTGCTTGGTCATATACCTGAGTCTAATCCCATAATCAAAATGTTGAGAAAATCAAATCATGTGGCTCTAAAACCATATTGACCATGAATAAATTGTTCAAGATCGTATAATTCTTAATTTATAATTTTTAAATAGACCAATTTTTGAACAAATAATATACACATGTATCTAGTAATTGGGTTTTTCCTTTTTGAATTTCTTTTTTGTTAAGGAGAAGATTAAGTCAATATTATTTATTTTAGTTGGAGGATCCGGAATGTAGAGAACAAGGCCGGCCCACGCGTTGGGGACAATCTCTTTTAGTACAAGTACAAATCGCATGCTCAGTCTTATTTGCTAATTAATTACTAACACTTATTAACCTCCTCATTTTTAATATGAAAGTCAATTGTTAAATGGTAATTTGACAATTTAAGTTTTCATAGCTAGTAAAATTTAGAGATTGTGACTAATTATATTTAAAAATTCTTATAAATTATTTTTTAAAGCTTATAATAATGAAAATTTATTTTAAAACTAAATTCTTAAATTGTTTGTGTTAAATGATATAAACAAATATTATTGCATATCTTTTTAAGGACTTCTTTTAAAAAAAAAATATATATATATATCATATACTTAAAGTTATCTTATATGATGTTTTAAACATTTATAAAATGGACAAGTACCTTCTTGCTCAATGAATTGGTAGAAATCATTGTCTGAAGGATGATTTTTTATCAAAATGTGATCAATTATTTAAGTAAAGCATATTTATGTGAGATCAATTCAAAATTCATATTAATATATTTTGTCTAGTAAAATTGTTAAGTGTTATTTTCTATTTCCTGATTAAATATTAAAACTATTTACATAGAGTTATCATGACTGAATTTTAAGAAAATGAGCATATAAAACAAATTCTGATATCATGAATTAGATAACAAATTTGAATTAATATGATTCTACAACCTTAAAATTGTTAGGAATAACAATTTGATTCAATATGATTAAAATAAAAAAAATATTATTTTTTTCGCCTCGTTGCAAAGATGCATCGGTCGGACGATATTGGTTTTTCGCATACGTCTCGCGCAGAGAAAATTCATTGGACCCAATATATGGAACGAATTTTCATCGAATTTATGCACGAAGAGTTTGTAAGCCACCGCCTGTAATCATCAACTTTTTCACCCTCTGTCTGGGCTCGAATAACCGATAGGATGAATTCGGCATTCAGCCCAAGCTATGTGTTTACCCCGGAACAACTCAAGGGTAAGCTGAACAGGATGCGTCGTGCATGGCGCCTGTTGAATGACCTTGTGAACAGGGGAACTGGGTGGGGCTGGGACTATGATCGGAACACTGTTACAGATGAGTTTGGACGTTTGGAGGAGCTCTGTCGGGTATTAACTTTTTCTATCTTAAATTTACATATAATGCGTACCCCACCTAACATCTTGTTTGACCTCTTGTAAAGAAACATTCCACGTTTGCGACGTACATAAATTGCCTAATAACTGCCTAATGTAGAAAAATTCCGAGTACAAAAAATTAGTTGAATATGGAATACCGCACTTTGACCTGTGCACCCAAATGTTCGCAAGGAACACCGCAACAGGAGGCATTGCACGGTCCTCCGCACAACCAACCCGAACAGCCCAAACTGTATCTATCGGTGACGATCATCATATGACGGGTGAGAATTCAGGCAGTCGTCGTTCACGGGAGGACTATGAAGATACAACATTCTCCGACACACAGCCGATGCCGACACCTGATGGACATTTTCCTACTCCGGGGGCACAAAGCTTTACATCACCATCTAGTAGCAAGCGCACAACAAGGCGCGGGATGAGCAAATTGCACAACAAAGTGCGAGACACTGGACAAGTTGCAAGAGTCACTGCAGGGAAAGATTGACAGAACCGGCCAAAAAGCTACGGAGGCTATCGAGCGTTGCGTAGATGAGTTGACAAAATTTAAGGATTTGCCTGACAAAATCTTCACCACAGCATTAGAGCGTTTTCATAGTCATAGCACTCGAACGATCTTCCTCCGTTTAGATGATGAGAACAAATTGCGTTGGTTGTACTCATTGGGAAAGTAACTCATGCTTGTCATTTCGGACGGTCATGGGTTAAATAGGTATTTGTGTTTTTGTTGTCCTTAATTGGTGTGTTGTCGCAATCTCCATGGGGCTGAACATCCATACTCTGTTACTTTAATTATTCGTTAGTTTATTATGATTGTTGATGTTTATTATCTCAACTTGAGATCGCATATTGTCTTTATTTTTAAACATTCAAATGCAGAACCATGGCGAGTACGAGTGATAGAGCTGCTGAGTACACACATACCTCCGGTGACAGCCTGGGGACACCCGGGACTCCAGGAAGCAACGAATCTACTGTCCCTGAAGAGTTTTATGCTTTTAAAGATTTGATATGCCCGGAGTTGTTTAGAGAGACTGTGCCTCGTAACACTAGTGCATTGCAAGGCGAAGAATGGGTAACCGAGATAATGACAACCCCACACACTGGCAGGTTTTACCACAATATTCGCATGACAAAAGCATGCTTCTATGCATTAGTTGATGCGTTAACATCTAGGGGATTGCTGCCTCATGGTCAGACCTCGAGAGTTAGCTCTATTGAGGAGGTTGCACTCTTCATGCAGACGGTCGGCATGCATAAACGACAACGCGACAATATGGAGCGATTCCAATACTCACTTGAGACTATTCACCGTAGATTCCATCGGGTGCTTTCTGCATTGTGCGCTATGGCACCCGAACTAATCACTCGCCCCAATTTTACAGACACTCATCCAAGGGTGGCTAGCAATCCAGATTTCTACCCATACTTTAAGGTACAAGTTGTATCATCATGGGTCTATTAGAGTCCGTCTTGCATTGTTGACTATTTACTTAGCAATTAATCCATAAAACTATTCTCCATTCGCACTTTAATATTTTTTTCAATGAACCATAGGATTGTGTCGGAGCGATGGACGGTACTTTGGTGCCTGCATGGGTCCCGCAGATAGATCAAAATCGATATCGATCTCGTAAAGGGCGACTAGCACAGAACATTTCGGCTATCTGTGACTTCGATATGAATTTTACGTACGTATATGCTGGGTGGGAAGGGAGTGCGGCTGATGCCCGTGTCTTGAACCATGCTATATCACAGGACCCAACTTTCCCTTTTCCTCCAAATGGTGAGTAAACTAGTTAACACAATTCCATTGTACACCATTCAAATGGGGACTAGCAATTCTTATATTATCAATTTTGATGTTGCTTTATGAAGTACTGCAGGCAAGTATTATCTAGTGGATGCTGGATTTACAAACTACCAATGTTTTCTTGCGCCTTACCGAGGTACTAGATACCACCTAGCCGAGTATAGGGGTCATGGTCGCCGATACCATACCCCACAGGACCTATTTAACCATGCCCATTCTCGTTTGCGAAATGTAATTGAGCGTTGTTTTGGAGCACTGAAGAAGCGGTTTCCACTATTGCAGTGGGGGATGCCGAGTTACCTTCTTTAGCACCAAGTGGATTTAGTTATCGCATGTTGTACACTTCACAACTTCATCCGTAGGTTCAGTCATGATGACATCATTTTCAACGAACTAGAAGATGAAATTCCTCCTGATATGGATGCATTTTACCGTAGAGGACATCCTACCATGACTGAATTAGAAGCACAACGCATATTCCGCGACAACATAGCGATACAGATGTGGGCATCTTATAATCAAACGTAGGCATTGATATACATAAAGTAATTACATCCGGATGTAATGTTAATGTGCAACTTTTGACTAGCGTGTAACAAGTAACAAATGAGGATTATGAGTACAAATTGGTTAGAGCAGTTACATTCAGCCCAGTGTACTACCTTTAAATATGTTCGACATATAGTTTAGATGTTCGTAAGAATTTAATTATGATATCAACTCGATGTATACATGTTTTATATTTTATACTCTTAGATTAGATGTTTGAAACCTGAGCATAAACCAAACCAACGACATTGCTTACATAATTATTCTTGTTAACATTCTTTTCACAATGGTATGAGTATCTATTTTGCAGGCATGGCATATCGCAAATACTTGGAGCGGGCTGGCTTTCCATAGGAGGAGCATTGGACATTAAACATTGAGCAGCGCTTAATGTGGATGATCGTTGACGACAACACTCGGGTCCCCATAAGAGATGATCATCGTGCGGAGGCACACATGTCTCAGTGGGTTCGTGCATTACGACGGCACTTTGGGTATCATTACACACGAGATCAGGTCCGTCTGAAATTTTATGAATTGAAGGAGCGTTTTCGTCAGTTCCACGAAATCACTCAAATACCAGGGATTTATTATGACGTTGAAATATTTTGTATGGATTTTCCTGACGAGCTACGACCACATATGACACGGAATATGACAACTGCCATATTCAATAATTGCAACCTAACAACTGCCATTTTCAAATTAATAATTATTTTTCAATAATCGATTGTCAATATGAACCTGTTGTAGATATACCCGTTGGCTAGATGATACTACCAGTACCCAGAGCCTCATTACCTCAGCATGCTCGAGATATGGGGCCCAATTAGACTGCCGCTTGGTCCAACAGAGGTGCATAGTGATGGGGGGCATAGCCAGAGTAGTAATGCACTGCGTAGTTTTGTGAGAGGTGGCGAAGATGCCCCCATTATCATCTCGGGATCCACTGCAGCAACGAACCAAACGCATACCCATATTGCCAGTTGGGATGTAGTGGAACAGGTAGCTCGTGGGGATGGTGGCCCACGATTGGCGCGCAATATTTCATTAGCGCCACGTCGAAGTCTGGACATGGGTTCTGGAGTTGGCGGGATTGGATCATGGATAGATTACATTCGTCGCTTTGGCGTACAATCCGACCGTGGATGCCATTCGCATAGTGAGGGAGACAGTACAGCACGCTCACGGCGACCACAAGAAATTCCACCACGGCGACGTGACGGTCCTTAAGTATTAGTGGTATTGTTGTTTAATATGTGAACCAGTCACTTGTTGTCATATGTTAATTATGAAGTTAACGGGAATATGATTGTGTGCGTCTTTTATCATTCAATGACTGATGTGAACTGATTATCGTAGTTTAATTGAACACTACTCCGTATTAATTCAAAATATATTTTCCGAACCATTGCAATATGTAGTTATAAATTTTAATTAGTTAATACTGGATTATGTGGATCTTCAAAATTATAAAAAATGAAGGTTGCATTGGAGGGTTGATTTACATGTTAAACATTTGTATTTGATTTTTAAATACAAATATATTTATTTCAATCACTTAATATTTTGTACGTAATATTTTTCTACATCATTGAAATAATTAGAAAATTTTAAAAAAAATAAAATAATATGTCAATTCTACACGATTAATTCATATAATACATTATTTCAATAATGTATTTAAATTTTTCACCTCGTATAGAACGTTTAACAAAAATATTATTAATGGATTACTAGAGTGCATTTAATTATTTATAAAAGTGTATTTATGTGAATTTTATATTTTCATTTTCGTATAAATATAATTAGAAAATACTATTTATTTTAATCCACACACAACTAAATAAATTATATATATATTCATACATACATATATATATATATAAATATATATAAAAGAGACATGATTTGACAATGAATAGTACTTCCTGTCTCCTACTAACCAACATCAAACATACAATACTTATTTTATATTATCTCTAAAAACAAATCCAAACATATACACTATCTCTAACTTACACTTATTTATCTCTATTTTTCTCTCTCTATCTCCACAAATCACACCAAAACAAGTTAAAAACAAAACCAAACATAATGATGGTGTTTTAACAATTCTACTGTTTTGATAACCAAATTTCTCAATTATCTTCTCAACATAATGAGATTGAGAAATGGCTATCCCATCAGTTGACCGAGTCAACTTGATGCCAAGAATCACATTAGCCTCACCCATATCCTTCATTTCAAACTTATTTTTCAAAAATGACTTGGTTTCGGTAATAATATCTAGGCATGATCCTATTAACAGAATATCATCCACATACAGGCACGGAATTATCTTTTTATCTCCTTTAACCTTGTAGTATATACATTTATCATTCTCATTTACAGTGAAGCCAAATGCAAGAATAGTTTTATCAAACTTTTCATGCCACTGTTTGGGTGCTTGTTTAAGTCCATATAGAGACTTAACAAGTTTACAAACTTTGTGCTCGTTACCATGAGCTACAAACCCCTCAGGCTGATCCATGTAAATTTGTTCCTCGAGTTCACCATACGAGAAGGCTATTTTCACATCCATCTGGTGAATCGGGAGATTATACACCGAAGCAAGTGCTATAAGCACTCGGATTGTAGTCAATCGAGCTACCGGAGAATAGGTATCGAAATAGTCTATTCCCTCCTTTTGTTTAAACCCTTTAGCCACCAATCTGGCTTTAAACTTATCTATGGTCCCATCAGGTTTCAGTTTTCTTTTAAAAATCCACTTACACCCAATAGTAGTACACCTCGAAGGAGACCGACTAGCACCCACGTTCCATTGGAAACAATAGAGTCCATCTCACTTTTGACAGCTTCTTTCCACTGCTTGGCTTCTGAAGAAGCCATAGCATCTTTGAAAGTTATTGGATCATCCTCGATGTTGTAAGTGACAAAGTCACTTCCAAAATCCTTGACGATCCTAGCTCTCTTACTCCGTCTAGGTTCATCTGACTCCTCATGAGTCTGATTAGAACTACTAGGACTAACCCCCACATTTGACATCTTTTCCACATGTTTAGGAATAGATGAGGAGGCAAGTGAATCATCAAGCGAAACATTTGAAGGTATTCTTGTTTTTAAAGGAAATACATCTTCTAGGAATACATCGACTACTGTGTTGACCTCAATGCCAGGAATTTCTGATTTAATAACCAGAAATCTTAAGGCATAACTTGTCTCCACATAGCCCAAGAACATGGCATCAACAGTCTTAGGACCCAATTTCTTTCGTTTGTGTTCCGGGATCAGCACTTTTGCTAGGCACCCCCACACTCGAAAGTATTTGAGACTTGGTTTCCTACCTTTCCACAACTCAAAAGGAGTACTCGTATTGTGTTTCAGAGGGACTCTATTCAGAATATGGTAAGCCGTATTCAAAGCCTCGCCCCACAAATACTTTGGTAACCCGGAGGTTAGTAGGAGACTGTTAATTATGTCTTTGAATGTTCTATTCTTTCGTTCAGCCATTCCATTAGACGAAGGGGAATAAGGGGGAGTCTCTTCATGAATAATGCCAAAAGTTTGACAATATTCATTGAACTTACTCGACTCATACTCTCCTCCTCTATCGGACCTTAGTCTTTTAAGTTTCTTACCAGTTTGGGTTTCTGCTTCATTTTTAAACAAAATAAATTTGTCTAAGGCTTCATCCTTATTTTTCATGAGAAACACATAACAGTATCTACTGCAATATAACGTTTGTGGTCCCTGGTCAAAACTCCACTGAACTCACAAATATCAGTGTGAACTAAATCAAGTATTTTCGAATCCCTATCAACTGTCTAATAGGATTTCCTAACTTGTTTAGCTTCTACACAAACTTGGCATTTGTGATTTCGCTCAATATTTTGACTAGGAATTAAATTCAAATTCATCATTCGTTTGATCGAATTGAAATTTAAATGACGTAACCTACTATGCCACAGAGTAGAAGATTCAACATTCAATATAATAGAATCAGAAATATCAATTTTATTATTATCAACTCGAACTTTGAACAAGCCATCGTCTAAGTAGCCTTTACCAACAAAAATACCAAATTGCTGAATTACAACTTTATTAAACTTGAAAACCAATTCATATCCCTCCCTAACTATTACAGAACCACTAATAATATTTCTTCTGACAGTGGGTACATGATGAACTCTTTTTAGCGACAGAATGCGTCCTGAAGGAAACTTCAAGTCCACGCTTCCTATCCCAAGTACTTCAGCTGTACTGGAGTTCCCCATGCTTACTCTCCTTCCATTGATGGCCTGATAAGACACAAAGAGAGATTTATCAGCACAAACGTGCACATTCGCTCCAGTGTCAATCCACCAATCATATGGTTCGTAAATAGTCAAGAGTTCGGGTTGTACAGATACATACCCATCAGTTGTTCCTGAGGTGCTAGCACCGCTAGAACCTCCCACAACTATGTTGACAACTGCCTGCCCAGTCTTAGCCTTTTTATTAGGACAAAGCTTGCCCAGTGTCCAACCTGCCCACAGTTCCAAAATGGTTTGTTTGCTTTTGGTTTCTTATTTTTGGAGGTCTTGCTTTTATTGATGGCTTTCGAGTTCGTGTTAATCTTATTCACTTTCTGTTTCCCCACTATAAGATTGGCCCTTGGTTGATGTTCAACAGGCATCTTGTGCGTTTGATTTCTATGTTCTTTCTCATTGCTGATAGCAATCATAAGATCATCCAGAGACAATGTCCCTTTCTGATGCTTGAGTGTCATGCCAAAATTTTCCCAAGATTTGGGAAATTTGTCCACAATGGACATTACCAGAAACTTCTCAGGAAGTTTCATCTCAACATCAGCCAGAGCATGCTCAAGGTTGATAATCTCATGAGTCTGTTCAGTTATAGACCGGTCCTCAATCATTTGATACCTCATGAACTTGGAAACAGAATACTTTCCGAGCCCTTGCTCTTCAGTATTATATTTCCGATCCAACTCATCCCACAGAGACTTAACAGTGTAAGAATTGGAACAATAGACATCGAAGAGCATATTTGACAGGGCTGACAAAATCGCTCCTCTGCCTATTTGATCCCTTTCTGTCCACTGCGCTATCTCAGCAGTTTTGGGATCGATATCAGTAGGTTCAGGTCTGATCACCTGAATCACTGACAAAAGTCCTTTCATCGTCAACCAAATTTTCATTCGCTGTTGCCAGCATTTGAAAAATTGGCCCGAAAACTTATCCGGTAAACCGGTCAAGTCGACCTTTTGTGTGATCGGAATTGCAACAGAAATCGGCTCGGCCATCTTTAGTATTTTAGGAAACTAAAACTAACGTTTTAAATAAAGAGTTGAAAAATAGCGTTTTCTAAAACAGTTCCAACAACAAAATCCGATTTTTTTTTCAAAACCTGTATATTTTCTTCAAGATTGTTGGTAAAATAATTTGATTACAAGTAATCAAAACGACGTTTTGAAATAGTACAATTGGATTTTAGAAATCAAAAACAATAAAACCACGTTGGAACAAGTAAGATAAAGCAATCAGAAACGCTATTTACGACAAGAAATTTAAATCGAAAACTTACAACGAGAATTGTATCGTAACAATTCTCAGTCCAATTAAAGTCATCAACTTAATCGAATCGCAGAATAGCTACTTGCCTTGAAGAAAATATACGCCCCTTATCAGCAGTGCACCGGGTTCAACGTAATTTCTCCTAGGATAAGACGGTTACAGTCTTTCGATTTTAGCACTATACTGAAAAAACACCTCGAACAAACACTTAGAAGCTTGTTACCGAAACTAAGTTCAAATTTCTCAAAGTATTGGAAGAGAAACCGAGGGAGATTGTTTCAAAATAGAGAAGAACAAGAAACTTGAAACTTGTGTTTTATTTTTGTGTGTGTCTGCAAATGAGAAATGTATGGCTATATATAGGCATGGCCAAGACCCACTACTAAATGTAGCAATTAAAATGAGACATGAATGCCTTCAATTCTCATTTGAAACAGCCATGAACGGCCAAATATTTTTCTGTAACAGCAATGCCTGATAATGGCCATAATGAGAGAAATAAACTTGAAACTTGAGTTTTATTTTTGTGTGTGTCTGCAAATGAGAAATGTATGGCTATATATAGGCATGGCCAAGACCCACTACTAAATGTAGCAATTAAAATGAGACATGAATGCCTTCAATTCTCATTTGAAACAACCATGAACGGCCAAATATTTTTCTGTAATAGCAATGCCTGATAATGGCCATAATGAGAGAAATTGATTTCCTCTTCAAATCTGAGTTTCAATGTTGAAATTCAAATACAACAGCAGCTGCCCATTGTAATAGGTTTTAAAGAAACAACCATCCAGGGCAACGAGTGGCCTGCAACCATTTAAAAAACTTTTTTTAAAGTGCCCAATGACTTACATATATACATTTTATCAAAGTTTGGTGGATCTAAACCCTCAACTATCTTAATAATCGGCATGCTGCCAAGTTAAATGTCCTGAATATCTCACAATAATCCCATAGTTTTTCATATTGAGCAGAATCTTTCCCTCTAATTTTTTCAAGTATCTCCCTTCTAGCCTTTTGGACTTTTTGCTTACTCACTTCATCATTGGATTTCTTAAAATTGATCCTTTCAACTGTTGAAGGGGAATATTTTGATGGTCTCTAATTGCAGATTCCATCCTTTTGGAAAGATATGATGCTTTTGCAAATTCGTTATCATATGTTCTGGTATATATGTGCACTCCTTGTATGCATTTGATTTGAAATTCATCTTTTATTATTAGAGAGGCATGAATCCTCCAATTACAATCCTCAAATTTGCATTTTGCAGTCACCTTTGATTTCTCTCTCTTCTTTTTTTTTATTTATGCATTCAATATTAAACCCTTTCCTAATGCACCAATCTCTCTAAGCCACCCTAAATGTTTTGCATTATGAAATTTCATCCCAACAACTAATTCACATGTCTTTCTGTTTGTGGATTCTTTAGAAAAAAAATCATGTTTTGATTGTAAATCTTCATTATTAGAATTAGGCAAGTTTTCAAGTTCATCACTAAACCAGTTTTCATTTTCTTCATCAATTTAGATTGAAATTCTGGTTTTTTCATTTTTTTCTTTATTACCTTTCTCGGTTTGTGGATTAAATCTCTTTTACTTGGGTTCTTGTTCAAGAATATATTATCATCACTTGATACTTCAAGGTCTTCTAAAATAAAATTTGGGGTTTCACTATTACTTGCGGCCTGATTAGGCTGTTGATAGTTCTTATAGGAAGAATCATCAAATTCTGATAAAGACTGATTTTCAACGTAATCATTTTTCTTTTGCCTTTATCAAGCCTAAAATTTTTCAGTTTGAAAATCTTCAGTCTAAAAATATTCAATCTAGAAATTTTTAGGCTGAAAATTTTCCATTTGAACTTGCTCATGTGCCTCCCCCTCCTTCATTACTATTTGATCTTCACCTTCTACACCACCCTCATAATTGCCACCCTCACCCTCATTATTCAGCCTTTTCCCAACACCGTCACACACAAATCATATTCCATCCTAACCCTGCCCCTGCCCCTCACAATTCATCATTTTCCTAACACCCTGAAGCTCAAACCCAGCCTATCACCACCCACAAGAACACTGTAATCTAAATCATCTTAAAAATTAACCCCATCTAGCAACTACATAATTTCTTCCTCATGTTGATTGGAAACATTACCCCTTTATCTAGTACATGAATGGGCTCACAATCACTTTCTTCTACATATATTTCAATAGAGACATCTAACCCTCTATATTGATTCTCTAAATCATATATGTCAATGTCAGGGCATTCATTGTTAATACGCCTTAGACCTAATTTTAATGGTAATCCTAAAACTTTATAGTAAAAGTCCATTGTGCCTTTTCTTACCATCATATTGGGCATACATGTTTCTTAATTCATATAAACTTACAAAATCAATATATATCCCATCAAATACCTTTCTTTGCCCCTTACATATCTGGATTTATTATCATCTATAGATCTACCATCATACCAAAAGTGTATATCATGAAATTCAGCACTCTGCACATAGAGGAAAATAAAAAAATACAAACACACTCAGTACATCATTACAGGGGTGAATTATTAACACGGGGAGGGGGTTGATTAATTAATAGAACAAGAGGGACCACATTTCAAACCACAATCATAAACAGAATAAAACAAGGACCACTGTTCACTATTTAATATCTATTCCTAGGAAATCATATCTCAAATCCAATATATAATCAACAAACAATCATGTACACAAAATGTTATTAAATAATTCTATAAAAATTATGTTTGACCCCAAAAATATAAAAACATGGAATGGGCCTAAAACTGTATAAGTAAAGAAGTCAAAGTAAACTAGGAATGTGGATAAATCTATATAAAACATTAAATAATTTAAACAGAAAACAGACCGTCATAGTACAAATCCAAATGCCAAGTTTTTGTTTTGTCTTCTTGTCAAACTTGCCATATAAAATAACCAGCATAAGTCCTTCATTCGAGTTCTTTTAAGAAAACAATTAAAAATTACAATAAAATAAGCCAAATGCAAAACTAACCTTGTATATCATCACTGAGCAGTATTGGTATATTTTCTAAGCTAAATAAAAACCGCATTTTAGGATTAAAGAAAAAATACATAAAATTGCTAAAATTTTAACTCTCTCCAAATTTCAAGAAACATGACCCAAAAGTTTGCCGAAATTCTAGTATTTGTATGATAAATTTTTTAAACTGAATAAAAACTACATGTTAGGATGAAAGAAAAATAAACTTGCTTTTATAAAATGTGTAAAACATCTAAAATTTTGACTATTTCAAAATTCTATAAAACTTGACGGAAAAGTAGGCCGAAACCATAGCATTTGGATGGTAAATTTTCTAAGCTAAATTAACACTACATGTTAGAATGAAAGGGAATAAATTTGTTTTACTAAAAACGTGTAAAACTGCTAAAATTTGAACTATCTCAAAAGTCCAACAACTTGACCCAAAACTAGGTCTAAACCGCAGCACATTTGTGGTAAATTTTCTAAGCTAAATAAGCACTATATGATAGGATGAAAGAAAAATAAACTTGCTTTAGTAAAAACTTTTAAAACTGTTAAAATTTCAACTATGTCAGAATTTCATGAAAAATGACCTAAAAGTAGGCGTAAACCCTAGGACTAGTATCGTAATGTTTCTAAGATAAATAAGCACTACATGTTAGGATAAAAATGAAATAAACTTGTTTTAATAAAAACACATAAAACAAACAAAATTTCGACTATCTCAAGATTACATAAAACTTGACCGAAATATAGGCCCAAACCATAGCATTTGGTTGGTGAATTTCCTAAGCTAAACAAGCACTTACATGTTAGGCTAAAAGGAAAATAAACTTGCTTTACAAAAAACGCGTAAAACTGCTAAAATTTGGACTGTCTCAGAAGTCCAACAAACTTGGCACAAAGTAGGCCTAACCTAGCATTTGTATGGTAAATTTTCTAAGCTAAATAAACACTATATGTTAGGATGAAAGAGAAATAAACTTGCTTTAATTGAAACGCCTAAAATTGTTCAAAATTTGGATTGTGTCAAGATTAAATAAAACATGGCCGAAATGTAGGCTTAAACCCTAGCACTTGTACAGTAAATTTCCTAAAGTAAATAAGCACTACATTTTAGGATGAATGAAAACAAATTGCTTTATTAAAAATGTGTAAAAGTGCTAAAACTTATCTTGTCTTAGAATTTTACGAAATTTGACCAAAGGTAGGTCTACACCCTAACATTTGTATGGTAAATTTTCTAAACTAAATAAAAATTATATGGTAGGATGATTGGGAAATAAAACTTGTTTTAGTAAAAACACGTAAAACTGCTAAAATTTCGACTATCTTAGAATTCCACGTAACTTGACCCAAAGGTAGGCCTAAAACCTAGCATTTATATGGTAAAGAAGAACGACATGTTTGGATGAGAGGAAAATAAACTTACTTTAATAAAAACATGTAAAACTGCTAAAGTTTTGATTCCACCAGAATTTCACGAAAGTTGACCCAAAAGTAGGACTAAACTCTAGAGAATGTATTATAAATATTCTAAGCTACATAAGAACTACATGGTAGAAAGAAAGGAAAATAAACTTGTTTTAATTAAAACGCTTAAAACTGCTAAAATTTCGACTCTCCAAGTAGGCCAAAACCCTAGTATTTATATTCTAAATTTTCTAATTAAATAATAACTATATGTTAGGACGAAAGAAAAATAAATTTGCTTCAATAAAAACATGTAAAACAACTAAAATTTTGATTGTTTCAGATTATATAGAACTTGACCCAAAAGTAAGCCCAAACCATAGCATTTGGATGGTATGTTTTTCTAAACTAAATAAGCACTATATGTTAGGATGAAAGGGAAACAAACTTGCCTTACTAGAAACGTGTAAAACTGCTAAACTTTCAACTCTCTCAGAATTCGGCAAAACTTGATCCGATACTCTAGCATTTGTATGGTAAATTTTCTAAGCTAAATATAAACTGCATGTTAGGATGAAAGCAAAACAAACTTGCTTTACTAAAAATGCTTAAAACTGCTATAATATGGACTATCACAGAATTTCACGAAGCTTCACCCAGAAGTAGGCCTAACCCCTACCAATTGTATTGCAAATTTTCTAAGCTAAATAAGCACTGCATTAATTTTAGGATGTAGAAAAACAAACTTGCTTTAATAAAAATGCTTAAAACTGTTAAAATTTCATTTGTGTCAGAATTTCATGAAAAATGACCCAAAAATAGGCGTAAATCCTAGGACTTGTATCGGAAAGTTTCTTAAATAAGAACTACATGTTTGGATGAGAATTAGACAACCTTGCTTTGATAAAAACGCATAAAACTGCTAAAGTTTCGACTATCACAGTACTCCGTGAAACAAAGGTTAAACACTAGCTTTTCTATTGTAAATTTCTAAGCTAAATAAAAACTACATGGTAGAACGAAAGAAAAATAAACTTGCTTTAATAAAAACGCTTAAAATTTCTAAAAATTCGGCTCTCTTAGAATTCTAGGAAACTTGACACAAAAGTAGGCGTAAACCCTAAAATTTGTAATGTAAATTTTCTAAGCTAAATAAGAATTACATGGTAGGATGAAGGAAAAATAAATTATATTAATAAAAACGCGTAAAACTGCTAAACTTTGAACTATTTTAAAATTTCAAAAAAATTGACTCAAAAGTATGCCTAAATCCTAGCATTTGTTTGGTAGATTTTCTATGCTAAGTAAGAAGTACATATTTTGATGAAATGAAAATAAACTTGTTTAAACTGCTAAAATTTTGGCTCTCTTACAATTCCACGTAACATGAAGCAAAAGTAGGCCTAAACTCTAGCATTAGTATGATATATTTCCTAAGCTAAATAACAACTACATTGCAGGATGAAACGAAAATAAACTTTTCTTTAATCAAAACACGTAAAACTGCTAAAATTTGACCCAAGAGTAGGTCCAAAACCCTAGCATTTTGTATCGTAAATTTTATATAAATAAGCATTCCATGTTACGAGGAAAGAAAAATAATTTTGCTTTAATAAAAAAGTATAAACCTGCTAAAATGTCTACTGCCTTAGAATTCCAATAAAGTTAACACAAATATATATAAGCCTAAATTCTCGCATTTCTATGGTAAATTTTCTAAGTTAAACAAACACTTCATGTTAGGATTAAAGAGAAATAAACTTGGTTTAATTAAAACATTTAAAACTGTTAAAATTTCGACTCTCTTAGAATTCCTTCAAACTTAACCCAAAAGTAGGCCGAAACCCTAACATTTGTATGGTAAATTTTCTAAGCTATAAAAGCACTACATGTTAGGATGAAAGAAAAATAAAATTGCTTTAATAAAAATGCGCAAAATTGCTAAAATTTGGATTAATGCAGAATTCCACGAGACTTGACCTAAAAGTAGGCCTAAACCAAAGTATTTATGTGCTAAATTTCCTAAGCTAAAAAAGAACTATTTGTTTGGATGAGAGGGAAATAAACTTGCTTAATTTAATAAAAATGCATAAAATTGCTAAAATTTCGATTATCTCGGAATTCCATGAAACTTGACCAAATGTAGGCATAAGCTCTAGCATTTGTATTGTAAATTTTCTTAGCTAAATAAGCATTACATGTTAGAATGAAATAAAAATTACCCTGTTTAATAAAAACTTGTAAAAGTGCTTAAATTTTGACTGTGTTAGAATTTCACGGAACATGACCGAAAAGTAGTCCTAAACCGTAGAATTGGTACCTTAAATTTTAAAAGCTAAATAAGCACTACATGATAGGATTAAAGGGAAACATACTTGTTTTAATATGTATAAACGCATAAAATTGTTAAAATTTGGATGCTCTCATAATTCCAGGAGATTGATCCAAAAGTTGGTTTAAGCCCTAACATTTGTATAGTAAATTTTTTTCTAAACTAAATAAGAATTACATGTTCATGAGAGAGAAATTCACTTACTTTAATCAAGATGTGTAAAACTACTAAAATTTCGACTCTCTCAAAATTTCACGAAACTTGACTCTAAAGTAGGCTTAAACTCTAGCATTTGTATTGCAAATGTTATAAGTTAAAATAAAAACTATATGGTAGAACGAAAGGGAAATAAACATGCTTTAATAAAAACGCTTAAAACTACTAAAATTTTCGACTCTTTCAAAATTCTACGAAACTTGACACAAAAGTAGGCCAAAACCTTAGCATTCGTATGATAAATTTTCTAAGCTAAAAAAAAATTACATGTTAGGATGAAAGAGAAATAAACTTCCTTTAATAAAAACGCATAAAACAGTTAAAATTTGATTTTTATCAGAATTTCACAAAACTTGATCGAAAAGTAGGCTGAAATGGCGAAGCCGCAGCATTTAGATGATAAACTTTTTAAGTTATATAAGCACTACATGTTAGGATGAAAGAAAAATAAACGTGCTTTACTAAAAATGTGAAAAACTGCAAAAAAATTGGACTTTCTCATAATTTTGTAAAACTTGACCCAAATTGGACCTAAATTTTCTAAGCTAAATCAGCATTACATATTATGATGAAAGAAAAATAAACTTGCTTTAATAAAAATACGTAAAACTGAGAATTGGGATTGTGGAATTAGTGTCATCATCTGATATCGGTTGATATAAGTTTAGGGATAATTACATTTATACTCCTGACCTATGGTTTATTTAGACAAACTATCTCTATCTTTTGCATAATTACAGAAACTATCCCTGACAGTAAAAAAATAGGGGTAGTTTCTGTAATAATGCTAATATTTTTAGGGAGTGTGTGTGTAATTTTTGAAAAAAGTAAGGAATGATTTATACAAGTGATAATGATATTTTGATAAGTGTACATATAATTATTTAAAATATAGGAATAGTTTGCGTAAAAAGGTCATAAATCAACGGATGTAAATGTAATTACCCCTAAGTTCATTATTCGTTAAGTTGACAAATTGTGAACTTAAAATATCAAGCAAATTAAGAATGAAGATATATGAAAGAAAGAGGGTCTTCTTGACGTAATCCTCTATTGGTGTGAATGTGTTTGATATAGTATGATTAATATTGAAAGAGTATGTAATACTTGTTATTCATGTGATGACTGATATGCCTCTTAGGGACAAAGGCGTTTTGATATGGGAAACAAGAGACTCCATGTACGCTCCAATGCGATCCTATTGACAATACTATTTGATGTTATTTTATAAATATCATTACATAGGCTGATAGGCTACTTGGTTTAAAATGTTTTACTATTTTTGAATTAAAATGGTTCTTGTTTTATTTATACTAGGATTCGTCATTTCATAATTAAACAAGTTTTTGATAATTCTTAAATCGGTATCTTTTTAACTAGTCCAAAACATCTGGTAAAAATGGCTATTGTATTCATCTTTTTGTGATCGGTTTGCTTAACTTAGCTTGACTTTGAATTGTAATTTGGGAGAATGTATTTATATTTTGGGATAGATTTTTGCAAAGGATATGAAAAATATTGCGATGAGGTGTCGTTTTGTGAGATGGGTCTTGCAACCGGCGGCTGACTTTCCATCGTTGCACATGGTGTTCGAAAGAATTTGCAACTGGAGAAAGTTTCCATCTCAAATTTGCAACGGAATAGCAACAGCACTGACTATCGCAAATGGACGGATAATTGTTGAATTAAAATTTGCAACGACTTAGCACTGACTTTTAGGATGATTAAAAAATCAGAACATTCTGCAACAACTTTGAGACGTTATCTGTTTCAAATTCTCTAAAATTTTGAGACAAGTGCCCATCAAAAAGCGCCCAAAAGATGGAATAGTTTTAAGTTGAAATTTTCAATGGTTGACGTCCCAAAATTTTGGGACGGCATGATTTTGAGACGGGTTGTGTGACATCCATCTTGTCACAATTTGGTGCGAAATTTATATTAGTTTCATAATTTCCAAGTGGATAATTTTTCATATATGGTTTTTCTGTGACGGGGTTTGCTGCAATATCCGTCCCAAAATTTTATATTTGAATTTTTTTAAAAAATAAATTTATTTTATTATATTAAATTTTGTTATTTAATTATTAATTAATTCTAATTCTAATTTATAGCTATGAGACCAACCAACTATTTCACAGTACGGATCAGAGGAATAGATGGAAGTTCTTATAGCTATAAGATTTATAGATAGTGTGGTAATGTTGACACGGATTAGGCCAACGACCAAGAAATGTGCGTCGAAATCATGCTCTGAGAGAACAATGCACATCCAGGATGTATCAGAATGCAATCGACAGGAGCAAGAGGCCGATGTGAGCATCAAGTCCATCAAACAAAAACAAACACAAGTTCAATATTGGATTAGCAAAAAATTATGTTCTGTTCATGAAATGAAATCAAGAGATTCGATGAATCACCTTTTCAAGATGAAAATGTGTATCAGAGGCATCTTGAGCATTAGAGGGAAGAATGATCAGCCAGCTTTAAGTAATTCTCAATAATTTTCTCCTGCGAAAGATCAGTATAATATCCCTCTCCGACGTCCATGCCCTCTTTCCTAGCGAGCCGCTCAACTTCTAGTTGAACTTCATGGCCACCAACTTTACTTGTTTCTAATAGGTTGCAAGCCACCTCGATTATACCTTTACCGTGAGCAAGAGCCATAGCTTGCACCGACGGGAGTCCACCTCCTCTGCCGCTGACGCTCTTTGCAATTTTTCGAACTGCAGCCATGTCATGAGTGAATATTGGAACATTATAGTTATCGACCCAATTGGTGGCTCCAACGACGACAACACCTTTTCTCTGAACAGCACAAGCAGGGCCCTCATCGGGATTCAGTGGCAATATTTCTGACTGTGGCCCACCTGCCCACTGATTTCCTTCCGAATTTGGTTTGAAATAGCCCATCTCCCTTCTGATTGAATCGAGGGATCTTCCCTCACTATGTGCTGCTCCATACAAGAAGGTAGCAACTGCAGGCTACATGAAGGATCATTAACAAAGCTAAAAGGTGAATGTAAACTAGAAGATTGCAGATGAAATTATGCTTTCTATTCTTGATTTGAATTAACACGTACGAGTATATATTCAAAAAAATGTCATACCTCATTGCATGCAATAATAAGTCAAACTTCTCCCCCAAATTTAACATTGATAGTAATTTTGTTACTTCTCAAACCGGTGACTGAAGCACCTATGTTGCAAGTGAAATCATCCGAATCATTTTCAAGCATTTCAACTTTATCAGGTGCTCTTCGTGTGCTTTCTCTTCTAGATTATGGCAGAACATCAAAATAGATGGTGCCTTTTACTAATCTTTGTCTGAATGATCATGCCACTACTTGTCGACAAATTTCACCCAGAACAATGAAATGGAAAAAAGAAATTACTATTTAAACCACATTCCACCACAAAAATCCAAATTCCAGAATCCCCTCAACACATCCTATTCAAAATCAACAATTATGAACCATTGCTATGAAACTGAAATCAGACACCAAGAACAAAATTCTAGCATAATATTCTGAAATCAAGAAGAGGAACTTGAAAATCATCTTCTTATCAAAGACACAAACCTTGTAACCCTGAGCCAACATCAGCTGCCAAAGATTTAGCAGTCCCTGCAACATGATCCAAAGACACACCAGCCAAGGGATGAAAACAGATGTGGTCCACAACACCAAGCCTGGGATGGCTCCCACAGTGCATCTGAAGATCAATGGCCTGAAAAGCAGCTTTCACCATTTCAAGAACAGCATTCTTCAGTGGACATGAACTCGGGTTTTCTCCCATTTCTGAGACCAGTGTGTATCCAACTCTGTTGTAAGTCACATCCTCAAACTTGTTGACAATGGGGGCCGCTGGAAACAGCTTTGCTGCCCTTTCAACTGCTTCCAGAGCAGCCCTATTCCTGCTTTCAGAAACATACACCTTGGAGCAAGCCAGCATTTGCTTCAGCATTTTACATTATTCTACACAAGAAACTGACCTTCACAAGCTGCACCAAAAAGGGTTAAGAGTCTGTGGCTATGATTTTCTTCAACTTTAATAGGACCCAAGATTTTCACCAAAGATAGAGAAAAAAACAAAAAGGGAGGGGTAGGGAATGACGGGTCAGCTCTCAACATCCTTAAACTGTGAAATCAAAATTACAACTGATCTGGTCTAATAGTTTAAATTCGAATAATTATTTAATATTAATATCCTAACTACAAATCCTCCGTGTGAAAACATTTTTGGTTTTGTTTTATAGCAATGCAGTTCAAACCCAAATCCTTTTATTCGGCTGACTCTTGTCACCATCAGACTGCAATTGAGAAGAATAAGAAACTGAAAAGATCAAAATTATGAAAAAAAGAGACTGTAAATTAGGGGAAAAAATTTTGACATAAAGACAAATCGTTCGAGTATAACTTCCAAGTTGAACAGCCATGCACCATAAACTGAGGGCGCAGAGTGCTAAGAATATTAACCAGGGTGGAAGGATGGAAGGAGGACAATAAATCCCAACCCAATGGAAATTTTGATATGCCAAAATAGGGTATCTATCATTTGCATCCCTGCATTTATAACTCAATTGCAAAATCATCTTTTTTTTTTCTTTTTTTTTCAGTGTCATCCTTCCGACCAGGGTCCCGCCTAGGGGTGGATGACGAGTTGAATTTTGAGCTCGACTCGAGCTCGAAAAACTTGCGGCTCGACTCATCCGCCACCCCTATTCACAATCCTTGAAAGGAAGGAAAAGCCATTAGATCAATACATGTCTCTATACTATGCAACTATTTATTGGTGCAGGCCATTCAAACCACATGTATTCCATGTGCTTAAGCATTTAAGAAACATCTTTATCACAATTTTCTACTCTCCAATTCTATATTTGATCAACAATAACTTTAGGTGAAAAGTCGATATAACAAACACAAATTATAAGACAAAAGCATCCATCAATTTCTGCAAGACCATTCATTGACCATAGTGTATCTCCCAACCAACACCCTAATTTCCTAAATCTCAAATAAGTGAGTACCAAATGCGCAAAGCATAATGACTTGATTGATTATAGGCAAAATCACCAGTCGCAACACGAGCAAATCAAATGCTATACCTTAATGAGTAACAACAGATCTGTAACATGGATCTCATGAGATATCATGGCTTCACCATTTTTTATCTAATAAAACACACTCCTAGAAATTGAAGAGGTCGAGGAACACAATACAAATTACATACTGTTGGGCTCCTAAATTGGTGCTCATCTATGTAAAACATGCAGTAGCTTAGCTACCGGCGATGAAAAGTAAAAATTCTCTCTTTCATTGCAGGGCTCTAAAATTTGAAAATGTGATACGAGGATCCATAACCCAGAAAAACAAAGAAAAGATTCAAACTTCCCAAGAACAAGTCCTAATTTTTTTCCTCCCTTCCACTCCAAACTAGATTATATAGAATCGAAGATCGAAATGAGTTCAAAACAATCCAGAAAGTGAAGCAGAACAGCATAACGGTTGTTGTTTGATTCTAATTTTTAAAAATAAAGTCAGGCCCTTTAGCAAAAGCAGAGACAATCATAAGAATTAAAGAATGATTCCCATGAGATAAACCCAAGATAACAAAAAAAATGCATACTTAACCTCCGGGCATTAACACAAACACATTAAAATCAAAAGGGAGCACAGAAATTCAGTTAAAGAAATTCCAAACCCTTCAGAGAAAAGATCCAAAAAACCTCATCATACTAAAAAAAAGAAAACTCTTCCTCTCAAATCCGCATGCAGGAAAACTAATACTCAACACAAACACATAACACAGAATAAAGAAACACAAACAAAACCACTAAAGAACGAGGAGAGAAGAAGACGACACATACCAAGATATGAACGGCCCTTCTCAACGCGTCCAACGCTCTCAATTCCAATGACTCTCCTCGTAATATATAGAGCAAAACGAAAAAAGAGAAGGGGATAAAGCAGCGTTTCAATGCGTGGAAAAGATAATCTATGAAGATTGGTTGGAGGGAGTGCGGACGTGGAGTGGGTATGGCTGAGATGAAAAAGCCCGTTTGATTGCTCTGCCACGCAGAATAGCGTGTGCCGGTTAATCCAATCCAACCGAATCGAATTTTCGATTTTGAAAACCGAAAATTAAAAACCGACCAATTTCGGTTTTTTCGATTTAAAAACCGAAAAAACCCTTTTTTTAAAATAATATATATGTAAAGGAATGTGTTGTTAATCCTCGTCAAACAAGCAAACACCTTCAACTTAGACAAAAATCTATATATTTTTTAACTTGGACATTTCATCAAACGCCTCCAAAGCAAAATTACAAGTCAAATTTTTTTAAAAAAAATTTCTTTGTAAGAGAGCAAACCCTACTTGATGGAGTACCCGTGGAGAGAGGAGGCCCCCGTCGTCGGTCGTTCTTTCTTTTCTTTTCTTTCTTCCGCTCGTCTGGCCCGTCGGTCGTTCTCTTCTTTCTTTACTTTTCTTTCTCTGTTCTTTCCATTTTCTCTGTTTGTCTGTTCTATATATATTCTACAATTATATATATTAATATTATAATATTAATATATAAATATAATAATATAATATAATATATATAACAATATATTTTATTTAATATATTATTTAAAATTTTGGTTTTTTTATTTGGTTCGGCTACCGGAACAGTGACAAAAAACCAAAGACTAAACTGAAATTTTCGATTCGATTTTCGGTCAGAATCGAAAATTCAATTCGGTCTGATTCGATCGGTTTAACCGTTTTCAGCACACCCCTGACGCAAAGGCCCATACCCTTCCACCACCTGATGTGGCTGTTGAGTCGCATGAATGCACTCTCCCATTAGTTTATTTTGTGACATACTTCAGGCGTTGTATATTTAAAAAAAAAAAAAATTATTTAATACTCGATTGAAATTAATTAATAAAAATTCATCTGAATATGGTTTATTAAATTTATTAAATCAAACTTGAATAAGATATTTGTTCGATAAATCTTTGAGTTCGATTCAATTAGCATGGAAATAATATATATTTAAAAATATTAAATTACTCGATTTCACATCAGATTTGATCGAGTTTTGCTTCATCTAAACTTGATTAGATTAATAATCAAATCAAATTTGATCGCAACTTTCGAAGCTCGATAAGAGGTCAAAAAAACTTGATCAATGATTTATTCGGTTCGACCTAAATCATTTACAGTTCTACCAGCACAGTGTAAAGAGCACACTCGATGTGTGGGCATAATTTAAATTTTATTTAAAATAAAAATAAAAAATAATTTAAATAACTTATCAAACTAAAATAATTTCATTTTAATGTGAATCAATAGAACATTTTTTAATATGATTAAAGAAGTAGTTATTTTATATTTAAAAAAAAAAAGTAAGTATAGGTATTTTAGTTAAGGGTGAATGTATAAGAGAACTGAAAGTAAAAATGAATGTATAAGAATAAGTTTGGTGTATGATTAAGGAGAATAGATAAAGCAGAAGTAAAACTGGATTTATGTGAAACCTGTTCGGAGTGCAATTTTGTTTCCGTCCAAAATTGAGTGGAAAAGTGAACGTCTAAGAACAAAAAATTAAAAAATTTATATTTTATTTTTATATACTCTATTATATTTCATTCCTGCTGATAATACCAATAAAAGTTTTGATGTCTGAATTTATTTTATTTATTTCAGAGCACAATTAGTAATTTTTATTTTATTTAAATTGAATGATTTGGACAAAATTAACAATATTCATTTTGATGGATTTTTTATTAATAAAAAATATTCTTATTCTTGATGAAATTTTTAATTAATAAAAGATATTATTGTATTTGTTTAATCAATAATTTTATTAATAAAATTTTTAAATTTTTGTATATTAAAAATTATTTTAGTGTAATATTAACTTATTTATTTTTTAATTCAAAATAAAGAAAAAGAATTTATCAATAAATTAAGGATTCATAAGCATAGTTATAAAAATTAGTATTTCTTCCTAATCTATTTTCTCGTACGAAACAAAAAGTATTTGAGATTACTTGCCTTCCAATCATACCAAATAACTTAAAGAAAAATTATTATTCTTTCAAACTATTATTATTTCCCTTTACCAAACAACTAGATAGATAAATAGATACATAAATTTTTTAAAATTATTTAATATGAAATATTTATATAATTTTTTGTTCAAAATCCCCACTAACTAATAAAATATATATAACATAAAACTTTAATAAAATATTGTTAATAAGAAAAAAAATATCATGAGAAACTAAAATATGGTTATGCAGTTTAATATCTCCTATGATTCTTAGTTTTAGTTTAGTAGCATCGGCAAGATGGATGAAGGTATTAGGTTAGTAGTAATAGTACTATAAAAAAAATACTTATCATTACACATGTTTGATGTCTATAACCCAACATTTTGTCTCTTCAAAGAAAGTATAGCTGCTGACTCTGGGAATTTATCATAGCTAGAGTATTTGGAGTCTTGTGGCTCACTTTCCCTCAATATTCGTCTAATTTCAGTTCTCACAAGTTCATAGATGGCTTCTTCATTTACCACAACTTGTACAGATTTTTTTTCAATACTGGGAGTCTCTGTTGCACATAAGCCTTTTCTTACTATTCCTTTTTTTCGTTGCTTTATCAGGGCCTTATATCAGTCAGGATATCCTTTTATTCTCTAAGCTGTCTTGTTTTACCACATTTGTTGCAGATCTGGTGCAACTTTCTTTTTCCACCAATTCCTTGCAATCCCGTCTCTACCTACTTCTAGACCTTTAACTTGCATTTCCAATTTTTGCAGGGTATTTGAGAACACTAAACTGACCTCCCTTTGACGCTCAACTCGCATTATCATTGAATAGGCCTTAGCTACAGATAGAAAGGGTTCCATCATTAAAATCAAAGGAGTCATTCTACCCCATCAAGACCTGCATAAGATAATCAACAACCCTTAGATCTGTAACTTCCTTGGAAGCTCCACAACTGCAGGATGGGATTGAAACCAAGCAACTCAATTTCGTCCCAAAGTTTCTTGAGTTTACTGAAGTAGGCTGAGAAAGTAAGTGATCCTTGTGTTGCCAAAGTAATTTCCCTTTGAAGTTGATATATCATGGGCCCATTGCTCGCCCCGTATCTTGCCTCTAATTCACAACCAAAGTTGTCTTACTGTATTAATATAGAGGAAAGATTCCACATTGTCCTTTTACATTGAATTCAATAGCCAAGAAATTACCAGGCAATCCGCTCTTGTCCATTGTTCGAATTCTTATCTACTTTCAGAAGGTCTAGGATTTTTTCCATTGATGAAACCTAGTTTCATCTTGGCGCCTAATGCGATCTTGATCGATCTGCTTGATGACCAAAAGTTGGTTCCATTGTCAACCAGTGGCTTCTTTTCTTGGTTTTTTGTTTTTAAAGGGCTTGCCATGCATGCGTAATCTTGCTATGCTAAAAGAGTGTATGAGTGAGGGAAAGTACCAGTGACCATAAAAAAAATGGCTCTGATACCATGTACAAGAGAGAATATGAGCAAAGACGCCATGACTATGAACTTGTTTGTTGAAGAAGAACAGTGTAAAGCAGAGAGAGCAAGAAAAATCTTAGACACTATATCGGTTGCAAAGTACAAACTGTCTTAAATACAACTTAAGTACAATAGTTAAGCAACAAACTAATTAACTACCCAATTAGCTAGCTAACTAACTGCTATTGACTGACCTATTGCTAAAACAATACAGTAAGGAAACACTACAATTTATAGAAGCGCACTAGCAACTTTATCTAAAATAAAAAAAATATATTTTTGCTAAAGAGTCTATAGTGTGAACTATTCATGTCCTTGGAGGATATTCGTGAATTCTGTGAACTACCTATACATGAAGCTTCTATGACGAAGTTTCCCTTCTCCCATGAAGCTGATAGGTGATGGTATTTTAAGCCCTCCATACAACACAATTGCAAAGCATACCACTGGCTTCCAAGGATTCTAACGGTAAATTGTACTCTATCTATCTGTGTTATGAAAACCAGGCAAATAGTCTCTCTATGAAAAATAAAATAGCAATTTACCCCTCTATATTTTTTAAAATATAGCAATTTACCCTCCTTATAGTTTAAAAAATGAAGCAACTTACCTCCATGCCTAAGGAGGTAAATTGCTTTATTTTTTAAAACACAGGAAGGTAGATTGCTATTTATTTTTCACAGGGGAGTAATTTATTCATTTCCAATATCACATGGGACATATTACTATACACCAGGATTCTAACAATGTGCTCACCAGGTTGGATTATAATTTAAAAGATTAGTCAAATATATGGCCCCTTCTTCACTAAACGCTTAAAAGATTTTCTATGCAAAAACTACTTTCCAATCCTTGAACATTCTTGGCTACTTTCATTTGTGGAAGTAACTGATGAGATGTCTCTTCTACTTGAACAAGAAAACCTCTACTAGAAAGCCAAAGAGAACTCATTCAACCTTTCAATTTTAAATCTCCTTCCCTTGAGTTTTGGTATAATTACATGTAAACTTGTTGTGCTTTTGGAAAATTACACCTAGCACTCATGAGATTTGCTTCTGTCTAACAAGAAAAGTCCAATCATTAGTTAAAATTCACCGAATTTGTAAATATTAACAAAAAAAATTGAATGAAATTGATATTTACCCTCGGTTGATTTATTAGTGACTCACTGTAAGTTAAACGATTTTTTATTCTGACTAAATCACCTTATAATGGTGAAAAAATATCTCCTCATATGCAGTAACGTGCGAAGACGTATGAAGATAATTTAGTCGTAAAAATATTTATTTTGATCTGCAATAAATCAGTAATAAGTCAATTAAAGATAAATATAGAATTATTTTCTAATTCTTTTGTTAATATCAGCAGAATCGGTGAATTTTTATTAATATAAGGACTTATTTGTTAGAACAGATTCAAACCTCAGGAGTATAAGATATAATTTTCTAAACTACAAATAATCTACTCACAATTATATCAAATTTTAATAGACGAGAGTGTAATTATCCTTTGATTGGTTGTTGGTCGCATGTGTGTATATAAGGAGCCAAATGTATAATAGTTCTTTACTTTCATTTTCTCTTTTATTTAGAGTTTCTACGTAAAATCAGATACATCCTTTATTGAATCAATTATTATAGATAGACTTTTGTCATTTTATATTATGTGAGATTTGAACTCGTAATATTTAAGTTCATATAAACACTAAGTAAATATTTTGTTTTCTTTTTTTAGTGAATTAATTATAATTGTATTATAGTTATCACTAATCAATATATGTTAATTATCAATATGTATAATTAATAAATAAATATTGCTAGTAAGTGCAACATATTCTATATGTGCAACATTTTTAAATAAATTAATACAAAATATTGATATAAATTGTGTTACTACTTTTTGTAGAGTTAAAAAATGTATAAAGTTGAATTTATAAAAAAAAATTGATAAATAAATGTAATGAATAATATTAAATTTAAAATTTTAAAATAAATACCTGGCCAAAACTGAACGAGACATAAAAAAAATAATCTCACTTTTTTTTTTTTTAAAATAAGTCGATTATAATCATTTATGTCGAATATCAATATCTAACAAAGAACATTACAACAATCATACTCTCATCAATAATATCAAATAAATTACATCTAATCAACATATATTATTACAGTAGAAACAACACTTTTTTTTTTTTTTAAACGACCTAGAGGTGGGGGGAACTTATTGGAGTCCCCAATCCTTCTATATTAAAATTCCCAAAATACTTACAGCGGGGAGAGCTACCTCCCTAAAATTTCTAGCAAAGCCATAAACAAGGAGTACTACTCCCTTACAAATAGAGCAACAATGAACGAGGAGTACTACTCCCTTACAACAAAAGACAGGTAACTAGTAAAACTATGGCGAGTCAAAAAGCTTTTTGTTATCCCACCACATCATGAATCGCACAACACCTGCAAATAAATCTGTACAAGAAGGCCAAGCCAAAGTGTGTGTAATGTTCCAAAAGGATAAGTAATGAACATGAGTATTAACGCGGAGATCAAGTTTGTATGACTGACAGCCTTTAAACCTGTGAAAGGAGTTCAAAAAACCTACAAAAGATATAACAACAAGCAAATAGACAAAGGAAAACAACAGAAGTAACAGGCCAAAGGTATCCATAGAGACATTGGTCACAACACGTATCAGCAAAGAAACAACAATAATGAAGTACCCCTAATTGAAAAATCAAAAATTTAACTGAAATTAAAGGTGCTATAACTTCTAATTCTAATAGCAGGGAAGGAGCATGCGTCAAGTCTAATCAAACCTTTAATTCACCTGTGATATTATTAGGGGATAGAATGCTGAGATGTTGATTGAAACATGCTTGGTTAGCAAAGTAATCGGCCACTTGGTTACCCTCTCTAAAAATGTGTGATATCTTGAACTCAGTTTGGGATAGAAGTTCTCTAATTTATTGCAGCAAATTTTGAAGGTGCCATGACCCTTGGGGGGAGACGAAATGAGCTTGATGGCGATGTTGGCATCTGTTTCTACCCAAATTTTTCTAATGTTGCTATCAATGCACAATTTAACACCTCTGTATATAGCTTTTAACTCAGCTGCAGTGTTGGAGATGAGCCCAAGATGTTCCTGGAATGCAAAGACAGCCTGACCAAGATGATTTCTGATGATTCCACCTGCTCCTGCCACACTTGGATTTCCTTTTGAGGCCCCATCTGTGTTCAATTTGAACCATCCCCTATCTGGCTTAATCCACTTAACAATAGAGATTTTGGATGATATCTTATGAGGCGGGAGAGAAATTTTAAGAAGAGAAGCAACAGATCTGTCCCCTCTCCAGTGTATAGTTCTCATGAGGTTGGTTTTACCGAGAAGATGAAGATAATTGATGGTTTGAGAGATGATACGATTAGCTTTGAAAGGAGCCCCCTCAAATATGGCTGCATTCCTGCAAATCCAAGTGTACCAAATGATCAATGGGGGAAGAATATCTCTGATGTGAAGTTGATTAGAAATATTGCTTCTCCAGGCTTGAAGGATCATGAAAAAATTGTCTATGATTGGGATGTTGAGTTGAAATTTGGAGGCAAAGAAGTTCCATACTTCAAGGGAAACCTTGTTATGAAGGAAAAGGTGAGGGATAGTCTCCTCCTCCTTCAAACAACAAACACATCTAGAGGTCAAAGAGATGCCCTTTTGTTTGAGTCTGCTGTCAACTGGTATCCAGTTATGGAGGACTTTCCAAATAAAGATAGAAATGGTAGGCCTGACGAGGGGGACCAGAGATTTTTGAAGATGGGTAGGGAAGGTTTGTGATCTCTAGTAATCTCCCAAGCTGATTTAGTAGAAAAGGAGCCGTGAGGGGATGGTTTCCAATGCATAGAATCTTGATGTTGAGGATTAATGGTGGTCTGCAAAATAAGCTCCATGATAAGCTGAGGAACAACTTCCTTCAATTTATCAATGTCCCAAGTGTGGTTGGTCCAAAAATTCTTGACCAGGGCATTAGACGCTCTGATGGGGTGTATGAGGGAATGAAGGGTGCCTGCAGGGAGCCAACAATCATACTAGAAAGATACATTACCAGCTCCTGAGAGATGGCTTTCATGCTACAAATTCTTCTCCAAATGTTAGAGTCCTTCGATTTAGCTTTAGTAGAGGCAGGTGTAGACTTTTTACAATATCTACTGATAGTGAAGCTGGCCCATAGAGAATTATTTTGTCTCAGCCGCCACCAGAGTTTATGAGTGAAGGCTGTGACAGTATCTCTAATGTTTCTGATGCCCAAGCCCCCTTTTTCACAAGGATAGCAGATGAAAGCCCATTTAACTTAATGAATTTTTCTGTGGTCAGTAGTGGATCCCCAAAAGAATTTAGCAAAAAGTTGTTCAATTTTCTATAGAGTGCCAATAGGAGGGCTCAAAACTTGAAGAAGATATACTGGCATGGAGGAAAGAACACTTTTAATAAGTTGAAGTCTACCCCCTTGTGAAAGATGTTTATGCTCCCATCCACTGATCCTGTTTCTGATTTTGTCAATAAGGGGTTCAAAAAGAATTTTCTTCTTATGACCTTTGTGCAGAGGAGCTCCAAGATAGGTGATAGGGAGACACTTGAAGTTGAAGCCTGTAATGGATTTGATTTTGTGGGCAATGTTATTGGCCTTCTTACCAGGGATAAAGAAACTCTTGGAGTGATTGATTTTTTTGCCAGATTGGTCTTCATATAGCTCCAGGAATTGCATCAATTTGGTCAGTAGTAGAAACAACACTTACTATGCAGTAAAAACAACATTGCATGCATAAATAGGGATTGAACCCATGACTTTAAACCAACTGAGCTAGGCCTAGTCTCACTCAATAATAAAACTTAAATCGTCGTGGTTCAACTATTACTTTTAAAGTAAATTAATACTCTATAAATTGATGAGACTCAACCCACAACGCTTTGATCATATTATTTCAACTTCGCCAATTAAACTGATCACGTAAATATTTTCAATGAAAAAATGGAAGCAACTTTCTTGTGATGTTACAAATGATTAAATCACTCTCCTTTGAAAGAGAATAACAATTTATCTCCGTGTGTTATCTAAAATATAATAATTTACTTTTCTATATTTTTTAAAATTAAGTATTTTATCATAATACAAAGGGTAAATTATTATTTTTTTTTTATAAAAAAATAATTTACTTATTTATAATATCATATGAGAATAAATTGCTATTCACCCCATTTTCTATTGCCACAAAATTATCGATTTCACGTTACTTGTTAAAAAACCAAGAAAAATGAATGCCTATAGACATGTACCAAATTGCAACTCGAGGAAACTCGATTAGGTTTCCGATATTCAAAAGCCACCCAAGAATAACGAGCCATGCTCCCTTCTACTTCTAGACCCTTGTTGAGCTGTAAAACCCCTTTCTTTTTCCAACCCCAACAAAAATTCTGCAATTTCTTCAACAAGACTCTTAAATCTCAGATGGGCACGAAGCCTTTCTCCTCGAAAAGCCCATCCACATTGCCAGCAGGAGCCCGCAGAACAACAGACGCTGAAGCTACCATTAGCCTGCAAGAATGGCAGGGTTGGGGTACCATTTCGCCTGTTCCTTCGATGGTTAAACAAGTTATTCAAGATTTAAAGCTTTTGGAACAAGACATTGATTCTGAGATGACGTTTGATGGCAACCACGGCAAACTCTCGGTGAGAACTCAAAACTTTCATGCGTACCCATGTCAATGAAGTGTGGTTCCGTGGTTTATTTTTGTTTTGGAGATGGCAATTTTGCTTATCAGTTCAGGAGTGATTGGAAAGGAGTTGCCAAGAGTTGAGTTCGGGCTGTAATGATGTGGTTATGGTGAACTAGACGGCGGAGTGTGAAGATTTTCTTGTGTTTTTGTTCGTCATTCTTCAACTGCAATTTTGAGACTGTGTGCTTCTGCTGTGTGCAATACCTTTGGCTTCTTTCCGTCACCAGAATTTGGTTTCTTTCAGCGATTAGTTTTGTTGATTGAAGGTGCTGGAGCTCAATATGTTTAATGCTTAGTTAATTGCAAAAATGTTTTTGTAGAATTTGGCATCTCTAATTCGTGTGCGCAATGAACACCTTTATAAATATATTGGTTCCAGACATTTTGAAGATAATAATGGAAAAGATTATTGGTGAGATCAAGATAAGGAACTTACAGTGAAAAAAAGATTATTGGTGATATCAAGATAAGGAACTTACAGTGAAAAAAGATTATTGGTGATATCAAGATAAGGAACTTACAGTGAAAAACGAAGCTACCATTTTGTTGCTCAGGTACAATAGATATTTCTAAATTTGCATTGTCATTTTCACCTCTTTGGATATTAAGTCATTACCTTTTCCAGCATTTGGGTGCAGTGATCTTAATGCTTTACAAGTTGGTTGGTCCGGCAACCCACAAATGAGTTAAATATAATAATAAAACTGCGGTTTGCTCGTCGTTACCCCTGAGCACAGGTCTGCTTCAGTTGTAATTCTATACATTACGCACTTATTCTGTTTGCTTGCTTTCAGGGAGACTTCAAGGTGCATGAGGACAAGAAGCATAGGGCAAAATATGCATCTTTAGCTAATTCTGAAGAAAAACTCCAATTCTTTTCTGCTCGACAAATAGCTTGCCGGTTACTTGGAAGTAGGGGTTATCTTTGCCAGAAGGTACACTGTTTATTAGTTTATCCAATTTATGCCTTGTACATTTCTACAAGTATAATGGTGGGCTCTTTTTTTCTGAAAGATTGATTTATTTCTTTACTCGTCATGATTTAATAGTTCCATATCCTTTCATTTGGATATGCATTCTATTTCTGTAACTATTTGTTATATTCCCTCTTCAAAATATCTTGTAGTGCTGGCTTCCGCGGGAAGACTGCATGTGCTCAAAAGTTACAATGTGTTCCCTTTGGCGTAGATTGCGTATCTGGTTGTATATGCATCCGAAGGTTTGAGTTTCTAGTCTTATGGCTTCTTTTGCCTTCTATTTTTGAATTTAGAACACTTTGGATGCCTTGTTCTCATCAATTTTCATGTATATTTTGTGAAAATAATTTTTGAAAATAATCCGAGGAGGTTAATTTGGGGAATGTTTAAAAAAAATGAAAACATATTATTAAGAAAGTTTGCCCATTTTTGTTGGCAGGTTTCTTTGACATTTCATTTTGACTAAACATATCTAATTTACTTGTTTTCAAATGTAAAAAGTGTATTCTGATCATGGGCTTTAGACCTTTCAAAAATAGGTTATGGGTTTTGAAAATATGTGAAGAATTAGAATCGGAAGTTTGAAGATAGGATTACTTTTTGGAAGGAAATCTTTTCCCAAAACATTTATGGAAACATGCCCTTTGAATAAATGGCTCCTTGAAAAAGTGGATTCATTTTGCGAGAATGATTCCAATGGCAGCTGTACTCCTTTCTATTCTCGTCATATTTTTAGTTTTGTGCCAGTTAAAAAGGATCCTGAGTTATTACATTTTCTATTTTTTGACAGGATTTCTTAAGAC
This sequence comes from Sesamum indicum, assembly GCF_026168435.1. Taxonomy (NCBI): domain Eukaryota; kingdom Viridiplantae; phylum Streptophyta; class Magnoliopsida; order Lamiales; family Pedaliaceae; genus Sesamum; species Sesamum indicum. Next base: position 16,976,851 of record NC_142664.1, on the reverse strand, counting down.
AGAACAATACTGGGAAATTATTATGGCAAGTTTATGGTGTTCAAGCTGCAAGTTTGTGCCTCTTTGGCATAGTTGAGCATGAAGAAATGATGTGGAATGAATTGAATCATGCAGGTAATGCAATTTTCAGTTTATCTTGTGTGTACTACTAGTCTAAAAGTTTTGTGAAAATGCTGCTTATTTCATCTTTGGCTTTGCTATGAGTGGAATACATATATATGGAAATTTTGAATTTGTTCTTCTAGTAATATGCCACCATGTTATTGCAATGCTATTAATGGAATAGCTTTTTTGAAGGAGCTTCTGAATAATTATTAAAATTAGCACTATTCTGAAATTGAGTTTTCCTATTATGCTTTCGTGCTCTGCCCACCACTTGCTCCCCTTATATAGACTAACATTACTAACTCTCTCTCCCCCGCACTCTCTTTCTTGCACTCCCCATTCCACTTTTGCGCATGTCTTCTTTGAAGTTAATAGTTAGCCTCTGTCGGGATTATGCTCTAAAACTCTATTGTATGATATATTGTAGTTCTATTATGAAGTATTACAAAATTGCAAGTTATATTTTCGAAAAGTTCCATGAGATGCATGTAATCCGTATTTCATATAGTATAATCTAAGTGAAAGTGATATTTAAGTAGGACTTAGTTAAATACATCATATGCTGTTATAGATTGAGTTTATGGCCCAAGGGCCATCTGATATACTACATCTGATAATTTTTTCTAATCACAGGGATAGAGATTCCATACATTGCATGTTTTGTAAGTCAATGAGGTTGAAATATTATCTCGACCATTTGAAGTATTTATAATTTAGACTGCTAGTGAGAAATAAATAATTGATGAGTGAATTTAAATTCAGTAAATTTCACCAAAATTGTGCATCATTAAGTTATTGTGATGTCCCTGGTCTTCAATTACCAAAATGCATTCCACAGTGCTTAGTGGCATAAATGTGATTGGAGAGGATGTGGAACGTAGAATCTATATTCTTAAGATAGGAGCTCTCCATTTTAAATAAATTTGCATATTCCAACTTAATAAAATTTTAGTCAAAGTATTTCAAGTGAAATGTCGTTGGAATGATATAGACATGTGATTATCATTTGGATATTTTTACAAAGTACAAATCACGATTTCTACGTAAGCAAGTGAAATGTAAACGGATAGTATTTCAAATTTGTTTCTGCTCATATATTTCTTTGAAGTGTCAAATCTTAAATGATTTACTAAGTTACTCATGACAGTCTGGAACTTTAATTGCTTAACATAATTGTGGTTACTAAACGTTTACCTTTTCTATATCCTTACTTATTTTATACTTAAAACATTTAGTCGCATTGGCATGTGTGTGTTATTTCTTGTTCTATGTGTTGAATTATCAGAGCCATCTGACTGGAATTTACATGATTGCAGGCAGAAACAAGGTTTGGTGCCTTTATCCAAATAAGAATGCAGCGACTGAATCCGTTAAGGATGGTGTTGGCTGTGCTGTGGATCCAGTAAGCCAAGCAGTATCCATTTATATGGATCTCATTAATGCATTCTTGAGTTAGGTGATATGTCGTATAGCAAATGATACTTCTTTTTCTACAAATTTGTGCATGTTAATAGTATAAGCTAAACTGGAGGACTTTCCGAATAATATACAATCTCGCTTCTGATTGTCAATGGAAATCTTGATCTGCCCAAGACTCAACCCATCTGTCTGTAAGGATGGAATTATCCATAAACTTTGATTCCTGGAGCCATAAGTTAACTACTTGAACTGGTTTGTTCCACCAAATAAAAGAAAATCACAAAGAAACCTAGTTACACATTTGAAATTGATCAGCTTGAATGTGACAGAGGCTGACAGATGGTGTGATTTTGAATTTTTCAGAAGGCACAACTAATGTTTGAAGTAACATGCTTAAGAGCTAGTTTGGTTGGGACTTGGGTGACAAGTGAATTTTTAAGGAAAATGGGAGTATAAGGAGGAGAACAAGAAAAAAACTTTTTAGTAGGTTAAAGAAATAAGTGGAGGGTAAGTAAAACAGGCTTTAGATGGAACACCCCTGGAACCTAGTTTCATTTTTGTCCAAAATTGGGTGAAAAAGGTTGAAGTATAAGATTCAAAATACAAAGAACTCTCCTTTTGATTTTCATCTACCATATTATCCATAAATGCAATTTCTCCAAAGTCTTTTATTCTATCAATCTTTCTACTTTCGTATCTCTTCTCGTGCTAAAATAATGTCTATGTATTATTCTTTTTCGTGAAGACATCATTGGCAAAAAAAAAAAAAAAAAGAAAAGAAAAAAAGAGTATAGATACAGCCACCATTACTGCTTCCATAGTGCAACTTATCCAACTAGAATTGAGTGAGTTCAAATTCTATATTTTGAGGTACTATGGTTGTTTTATTTGATTTTTAAAGTAAGTGGTTTAAGATCAATTGAAGCCCAGTAATTCTTAGATGTGGGTATACTAGAAACATATTTTGTTTCTATTCTTACTTTTTGTTGCTAGTGTTGAGGAGCTCTTAAATTAATTAACGGATAGTTATATTTACACCCCTTGACCTATGGTCTATTTACACAAACTACCCCCATCTTTTGCATGATTACAGAAACTACTCTGACAGCCAAAAAATAGGTGTAGTTTGTGCAAAGATGCTAACATTTTTAGGGTATGTGTGTAATTTTAAAAAAAGTAAGGGATGGTTTGTATAAACAGGCCATAGATCAAGGGGTATAAATGTAATTATCCCATTAATTGATGTATGAGTTTATGATGAGTAATTTAAAATTTATATAGTACTAATTTATCTATTATCTATGATGGAAATTAAAAAAAGGTTTCATTGGTAAAACTATAAAAAGTAATCTTCCCATCCCTCTATTGTTACTGTGTCAAATAAGGAAAAGTATTTGAAATTTTCTTCATTTGGATCAACCAAACAACTTAAGGAACTTAAATATTCAATATACTGATTATCTTATGACTACTGTCTTAATTGAATTTTGGTAGGTTAAGCTCTTACCATATGTATTCTCCTCCTTAGCTTAATTAACCATGTTCCCCTCTTCCACTTCTTTTTCCTCTTCCTTCCTGCTCTTCTTCTCTTCATTTTCTTTTCTTCTTTTGCAGTAGCAGATGTGAACAGCAAGTTATATATAATTTTTTTTTATTTATTTGCTGAAAATCAATTCTAGTTTCTTGAATAACCACAAACATGCCAGATAATCCTATTGAACGTTCAAATTATGTGATGAGTTGATCTCTGAAAAAGATGGTTCTGAATTGGTGTTGATAGCCATGATTCATTCTTTTTAATCTTAGATAGGCAAACATGCATCTTGTCACCTCCCTTGCATAAGTTGTGCACCATGCACCTAGGCCCCAAGAATTTATCAGTTGTGCTCCCTACTCCCATGTATCACTGGTGCGGAGATTTCTGAAAGATTGAGTAGCAACTTTTTTCCTCTCATCCCTTAGAACCCAAAGTAAGGATCATGTAAATGTGTTTTTAGTCAGTAGATCTCTTTCTTTTCTAACCATAGCGGCTATTTGGAATAGAAAGATACGACTAGCCTCTTATAGTACCGTGTCACATCATATTAGATAACTTTTAAGAGCCTTTTAACGAAGACAGAATCCTGTTAGTATTGAAAACCATGAGCTATTATATCCAGCGTCCAGCAACTTGGTAAGGAGGCATTGGCGCAGGGTGACTGCTGGGCAGATGTTTTCTTTTGCGAGGGCTGGGGTTGGTCGGCTTGCTGATTCTATACCATCTGCTGCTATAAGATATGTGACAGGAATTACTGGTGAAACTGATAAAGGGACATTGTATTACTTCAAAAATATATAAGACAAGTCAAAGTGAGGAGTGCTGTAGTTAATAGTCAAAGAGCAGGATACAATAGGAGTTGAAGGATGCTGGTGGTCTGCTCTGCAAGTTTGAGTTAAAAGCCACAGTACAAGGAAATAAAGAACTGTGAAAGATGTGATATGGAAGGATTTAAGCCAATGAGAAGATGAAAGGGGAAGAAGTATCAAGCTATGAAGATCTCTCATGGTGTATAGTTATGAAAGAATAATGATAATAGTGTAGATGTTTTTTTAGTGAAACCTTGGTTTCTCACTCACCACTTGAATCCTTTGAACTTCTATATTCATTTGGTATATTTACAGAGGTTCACTCTTCATGTATTCATCATAGGTTGCTTAATGTGCTTTTCTGCCAAGGTTCTATATGCAGTTGGCACATGTACAAAGTTGCCTTGTGCATGTATTGCATCGCATAAGTCGCTTATTACAATTGTTTTGTGAGTGTTTCTCGTACTTTGTGCACTTTTCCTGCACTTCAGTAGAATTTCAATTTGTTAAAATTTAGTCCGTAACATACCCAAGTTGTGGTTTTTGGACTCATACATATTTTGAAGGATCTAGCACGCCATGGGAGCCTTGGTTCCTAATTTCACTGGTAACTCGAGAAAACCTAAACTGCGTTTCTCCAGAAAACCGAAAACCAGATAATCATTAGGAACTCTTTCTATGGAGCCATCCTGCTGGTGAAGCAACTCTTGTGGGCTCTTGCATCAAGAGGAACAATCAAACTCTGACTTGTATGAGTTTGCTTTCTTAAGGAAGGTTGAGGAAATAGAAGTGCTGCACTGCTTTAGGAAAGCGAATGGAGAATGAGGCCCTCTTTAAATATTTCCTATATAGTAGATAAGCTTTCACAACATGGTGAGGCCCTCTTCATAGTATGAACTGACTGAACTTTTTTGGGTCGAATTCTTACAAAAAACTTATGAAGTTAGGTGATGAGGGCTTGGTCGTCGAGGTTGTGCTGGTGGTTGAGACTTAAAGGCATATGACCCTCATTATCTGACGAAAATTGTTTACTGCAATGTAATAATGCATGCCTACAGAAGAGATCACCACACTTCTGCTAACACTTGGTTGTTTGATAAATGGATGATTCATTGTCCTTGAACTAATAGGCAAAACTTTGCTCCCTTAATTACACAGGCAAATGAAGATGGCATCATGCACTTCATTTTGATAGATGGCACTTGGAGCAATTCAAGCGCAATGTTCAGGCGTTTGCAGGTGTGACACATATACTTTGTTTCCCTGATATTTCTCTTTGTGGTTTCAATTCACAGGTATTCAACTGCACATAAAGATCAAAGGTGAGCTAACTTAAGTTGTGGACTGACTCATGGAACTAAAATAAAAAAGATATATAAGCCTCAAAGACAAGCTAATGTATTCTTTTCTTCTTAATGGGTTTTTATGTAGTTATGCCATGTCAGTTAAGATGCATAAATGCTGACTGCATAAATATTAGGATTCTAGAATTTACCCGTAACCAAGGTGAAATATAGTACTATCTTGAAACTACACTCAGCTCTGTTTCATGGATCTTTTGTTGGAGAATGGCTTTCAAAAGCACACGTTATGATTTCATTCGTATATGGTAACACAGCCTCAGTATTTACTTGCACTCTGATCAGTAACTCAAGATTTATGGAGAATGATCTTCATTAGCTGGTTTTTCTGCAGGATCGAGCTAAATTAGTATGGGGGCAGGAACTTCGCTGCATATCTCTGAACACAGGTGTATCTTTGATGCATAAACTAAGGTACACAAGTAAAGTCTCTTCCATCACCTTCTTAAGCTCGTCAACAATTTTGTTGCAAACTTTCGTTGCTGGCCTTAAAAATCTTTATCATTTGATACCGAGCATAGCTGGTTTCTGATTTGAGGTCAGACCCCAACCGTCATGGGATCGTACATGCACAGCAGCTGCAGCAATAGGCCTTCTCTATGAGCTCCAACTCGTTCCAGAATTTAGTTCCTTTGGATTAGAGAAACAGGCTGAAGCCGTCGAGAAAGCCTTGGAGGTTTTATTAGAAGCTCTCACTGCTAGAAGACTCCGTATGGGCAGGTCCATCTCTCGTAGGGAAAGGCACAACAGAGACATTTGCTAACAAACAGCCTATAATACATTTTTTGCATTTGGGAAGGGGGCTGCATTTTTCCCATTTTGAGTCCCCTCCCACCATAGTAACTGCTGATCAAACGAACTGTGAAGCTTTTTACTGATTATACATTAGAGAAGAATTCAGTGACCAGGTCGCCACATTTATACTTCCTGCAACCATGCTGCTACTTTGGAATTTTAAGAGAAGTGAAATGTATAGAATCAAAGGGTTCAGCACATCAAGTAGAGCTGCATGTGGAAAGAAGGTATTGATGAAAATGAGGTGCATTTGGATGGTAGGAATGTGGAAAAAACATATTTGAAATAAAGGGTAAATTACAATTAAGATTTGTCATAATTACGAATACTCCCTCGTTTGAAAAATTACAAACAATGAGGGGGTATGCTTGGTAAAATTTGGTTATTGAGTCGATTATATATTTTTCAGTATTTATGAGTTTTTGAAGTTTAAAAAAGTATGTTGCACCTAAGAATCATATGATCAAAGTAGTTCATGTAATTCAGTTTCTATTATTCCAAGTTGAAGATTAACTTTTCATAAATAAAGTGCTGGTATGAACTTATATCATGGGATTGTTTTATTCTAAACCATTCACCATATATACAAAGGTTACAAAAAATTAAGGTATATTTAATTATGCCATTCATATATAATATTCCAATTGCAAATAAAAAGACTATATGGTTACTATGTTAATATTAAAAGTATTAGTTAATTGAAATAAAATTTATTCTAAATTTATTATTATTATTATTATTATTATTATTATTAAATATTAGATAACTTCAATACAAAAGTAATATGTCCGTGCAGCACAGAGTTGATAAATACATTTCATTGAATTTTGCTATCAACTTACAGCAAAGTATTGCAAATGGCTCTTGCAATGAATGTATCTGGTTGTTTTTGTCGCATATCCATTACAATAATTGTCTTAATTGGCACCGAATATTTCGATTGAAAACTTTGACAACATAAGCAATCAAATTGTTTGAATAAGAAGAATTTAAATTATCATAAAATAACTCAATAATTACGAAAAATATGATGCTAAAGTTAGCGTCAAACTAAATCACAAATAAAATTTTCGTTGCCAATCTACATTATTTAACATATATAGTAAACAATTCATTGTTAAATTTGTTAGCAATGTATTAAATAATGTGATTTAACAACTAGAATTTTACTTGCGAATTACCTGAACGTAATTTTTTTTTGTTACTATCAATCCATTTTCTTGTAGTGTCAATTAAATTCTTTTAGTCACATTTAACGACACATGCTGTAAGACATTTACGGGTTCAACATTGCAATTGTAAAAAATTTTCTAATATATTTTGGGAACTTTTTGCTACGCATAATTAATTAGCTAGATTTGACTATCTTGAATATTATTTGATTTTTTCTTTCTTTTAAGTTTTATTTTTTCTAATTGTTTCTTGTTCGATTTACTAGCTTCTCTTGTTATTTTTTATATTGAGTTTATTCATTTACAATAAAAAAATTATTTTTCTAGGGTTAAATGCAAATTACTCCCTTGTGTTTTGAAAAATAAAGTAAATTAGATTCAAATATGGAGGTAATTTGCTTCATTTTTCAAAACACAGAGGGTAATTCATTTTTTTTTTCATAAGATTTTTTGCTCATTTCTCATATTATAGAGGGATAGATTGCATTTTTTTTTTAAAGAGTTAAATATACTTTCGTTTCTCAAATTATTTGTTAAGTTGAATGTACCCATTGAACTACAAAGTGTAACACTTTTCCCTCAAATTATTTGGCAAGTCTAATGCATCCGTTGAACTATGAATTATAACGTTTTCCCTCTCAACTTATTTGTCAAGTCGAATGTACCCGTTGAACTACGAACTATAACATTTTTCCCCTCAAATTAACTTTACCTCCAATCGGTTGGTGATTGTTTGATTGAGTTTACAAAATTGCCCCTCTACCCCCCGGCTGACTTAGATATGTTGTAAGTTGGCTTACTTAACTTCACTTGCTGTAATAAATTATTGTCTGATTCGGAAGAATTGGCTATGAAAATCTATTGATATGGATAAATTCATATAAAGAATGAATTCTAGATCCTCCTCGTTTGGAGATAACCAAGAAATTTAGAATATGATCACCATGGGGAAAAAAACTGTAGGGAGATAAAAATTTGTTTGATTGAAAGCCTCCAAAAATCAGTACGGAAAGAAGCTAAGTTTTAAATCTGCTTACACTATATAAACTGAAAAACAAGTTTTTCCATTAGGCTCAGAACAATAAACTTTGCATCTATTTTCAAAATTTTCAATTATTAAGTATAGTAAGAAGTAATATAAATTCTGCATATTAGTCTTGTTTAAATAGCTATTACACCCTTAACAAGATAAGGATCGGGAGCCAGTATCTTCTCACCTTAAGAGATCTCCAAGACTCCTTAGGCTTGTTGAAAAACGTTTTTGCAATAGTTCGGGTCATATTTCATGCATCAAAATCAGGAAAAACTATAATCAAAAGCATGATACGATGATGTAATGACCACTTTCTCATTTATAGAATCAAGCACCACTCGTATAGGGGAAGCCCAATTCCCCCACCCCCAAAAAATTGGCTTCACGTGTGCTTCACACTATGATGCATGGACATAAATACGATACGATATAGACATTGTGACTCAAAACATCATAAATATGTTATGATATGCCCGACATGACTATAATATATATTTTATTATAAATATATTCTCATAAATTAGAATATGTAATGTTTGACACCATGTTTTAAGTCTAAGTTCTTAATTTCAAGTACATAACCTTACAAATATATATATATATATGTAAGTATAATTACTTCATTATTATAAACAAATAGAACTTGAAATATATTTGTACTTCTCTTCTGGTGAGTTCTCCTGGTGAAATAAGCAATTGATGAAGAAAGATCGAAAAAATGAGAGGAGTAGAACTGTTAGGAAGGAAAAAATGTGCTTTCTCAATTTTCAAAAGTGATAATTCAAATTGAGTATTTATTTATTTATTTTTAATCTTAGCTACCATACTTCTTAAATTTGTAAGGGAAAAGAACATTCCTCATGTCTTTGTACGTACTAGCAAATAGGGGTGGCAACGAGTCGAGTTCACCTTTTTAGCAAGCTCGAGCTCGATTCACAGGAATAAGGTTCGAGCTCGGACTCTTACATGACGAGCTGGAGCTTGATAATTTTTTTATTTTTTTATTTTTATTATTATTATTACTATTATTATTATTATTATTAGATTAAATCATGGGACTGATTCACCAAATTTTTACATAAATTTATAAGTAATAAAATAGATTGCATAATATATACTATATTATAAATATACCAAAATATAGTATTAAATTTTATTTTATTGTTATCAATATAAACTACGAATTAGTTTAGTAGTAATATAGTTAGTAAAATATACCAAAAAAAATTCATACTGAACAACTTAAAATTATAGAAAAGTATCCATGATCTGAAATAATGCAATCGAAATGCATAAAAATATTTTATAGTTGAGATTAATATATGTTCACAATCTACAGTAAATTTATATATTCGTTAATGCTAGTATTACATTGATGTAACTATCATCATATATTGTTGAACAACATGGGTTGATCGGGCCATGAAATTGCAGACCAAACCGTTAGATATGATCAAACTTACAGAAAAATATATTTGATAAAGTTTTAGACTTATTGGATATACGGATGTTGAGATATCCTACTCGAAACACAAAAGTAATCATTCAAGACAGTGTATCGTTAAATCAAACCATGTGACTTTAAGTCATACCGTCTGATATGATCTAATGGACACAATCTTATATATATTTAAATTTTCTATGAATCAAGCTCGAATTTTAAGATATCATAGTAACTGTTTAAACTTTTTTATCTCATTAAAATATATAACAAAATGATAGTATAAATGATTAAAATTGTTCAACCATCATTATTTTTATTATTATCATTATTTTTAGATTAATTCATAGGAATCACTAAATTTCGACATAAATTTATAAGTAATAAAATAAATTGCATCATGCGTAGTATGTATCTTTTAAATATAAAATTCAAAAATTGATAAAAAAATCATAAGTGAACTACCTGTCAATTAAAAAAAGTATAACACAATACAAATATATATTATCATATGACATAAAATTTATATGTGTCATATTAACAATACTTTTAATTATAAAAAGTATTATAATTTACTAAGTTGTTGATTAAATTTATTTTTATATAAAGATTAAATGTACAAATAAAAGTACCATAATTTATTATTATCTAATATAAAATGTATGAAATTAATTAATAATTATAATATATGATCAATTTTGAGTATAAAATTCATAAAGTATTGAATATGAAATTAAATATATAAAACTTTTAAAAATAAAAATATATATAAAAAATAAAAAAATAAAAAAAGCTCGCGAGCCAGATAGGATTGAGCTCGAGCTGGCTCGACTCGTCTGCCACCCCTACTGTCAGATACACTATTTAATGTGTGCGTGTATGATATTATGTTTTTTTAAAAAAATAATTTTGGACATGCAAATGCTGTGTCCTTCCTACCTATGTCAGAGGTATGTCGACATCATGACGGTGTTCAATACGTGTCGGACACCGCACCAAGTTGATTTATTGAAGTGTCAATACATTGTAGGTTTCATGTGAAGTTGCTGTTCGTTTAGACGACGAAACTAATAGTTAAAATAATTTTACAAAAAAATAAAAAAAGACGAGTATGTAATTAACCTGCAATAGTCCTGTTTATTTTAATGCCTTTTCAAATCTTACCATTTTCCTTGATGATCTCCGTACTATCAATATTCTTACTTTAAATTCAAATTATAATTATAAAATAAAGTTTAAGTCTCATACTTATAAAATGTTTTATAGGTCATAAAATTAGAAATACTAGTCCAAATAGTCATACTATATCCCATACCAAATCTCAAGGCCAGATGGTATTTTGGGAAATCGATGGAGCGAAATCCAATCTCATGTTTCTCCAAATAATTGAATGAAAAATATATATAACAAATGAGATTTGGCTACAAAAAAAGCTAACATTTTTTCCTATTTTGAATGTAATTTAATTTTTTATAATTCTTCTTTGGGTGAACATCAATTTACCTCATGTGATATTGAAAATGAGCACATTACTCCCTTATAAAAAAAATTATAGCAATTTACTCCTCTGTACTTTTTAAAATGAAGCAATTTACCTCCTTATACAGGAAGGTAAATTGCTTCATTTTAAAAATCATAGGGGGTAAATTTTTGTATTTTAAAAAATATAGGAAGGTAAATGCTATTTATTTTTCCATAAGAAAATAATTACTTATTTGCGATATCATAAGGGGGTTGTTTGCATTTTTTTCATTCTTCTTTACAAGCTTTTTCTTTTTATTTTTAAATGTCCTATCAATATTGAGGGTTCTAATAAAATCCTATCTTCTCTTGTTAATTTTAATATTGAGTATGTGCATGTATTATAAAATTTATAAAATACGTATTTTCTTAAAAAACTATTTGCGAATATACCTTTTAACGCTATAAAGTACAACGCTTTACCCCTTAAATTAACTTTTCATCACACCTTGACCATTTGGTTTCTTTTTATTATTACTAAATACGGTAGAACGAAGTATCTGCGTGCATAATTTTTAATAATATTTTTATTTTAGAAAAATTCATAATTTATTTTTTGTATTAAAATTTATTATTGTCTTATAACTTTATGTACAAAAATTATCTGATAGCTTTTTCTAATACATTAATTAACAATGCGTATTTTTTGCAACTTAAATTAAAAATATCACTTTGTACAATATATGTTATATTGATGACGGTGATTATATATACATGCAAAATATATACTAATATGTTTATTTTAATTTGATTTAATGATAAACGTAAATAAAATGGGAGTAAATTTAATTTTTGAGTACATGTAATTTGTATGGAATAATTTTCTAAAGAAACTCGATTGAGTAGTTAATGTAAGGTTAAAATACATTTTACCTTCCTGTGTTTTGTTAGAATAACTACAAAATCCCTTATATTTTTTGAAATAGACAAAAGACCTCCTCATGTTTTGGAAAATTCAACAAAAAAACACATTTCTGTTAACAATTGATGGAATGTGGCATGGACGTGCGGCTGGTGCACTTAGTTGTGGCTTTTCTTCCGTTTAGGTCCATATTTTTTCATTTTGGACTAAAACACCCCTTTATATGTCTACATCTATACCTTATATTCAGTGATAGTACTCTTTTGTTGTCCCACATAATTTTGATATGTTATTTTTTTTTAAAATTTTAAATTATTTAATTAATTATTTCTTAACTTCATCATTTATCATGGCTATCCATAACTACCTTTTGCTGGTTGTTTTCTTCGATTCAAGTTTTTTAGTTTTGCTACATTACTTATTGGATTTATTTCTTAATTGTTGTATAAATCAAAATATTTATATTAATTTATTATCTTAATATGATTGGTGCCGCCATGTATCTAGGCATGGCCAATTCTATGCGTTCGTGGGGTCGCTCCCGAATAAACCACATGAAGGATAAGGTAGTAAACAGCCTTTCGGGAGACAATATGACTCAGGTAACCAATAGCTTACCCTTCTCACGAACTGATTTTCATGAACTAACCCTTTCCTTTGCAACAGGCCATAGCCTTTGCCCATAACCTCTCCCTCCAATGCTCAATGTGGAGACACGATAAGATCATCTTTGAAGCAAAAACTATGGAGATGGAGAAGAAGATTCTAGAGCAACAATCACTGATCGAATCCCTACAGTCCGATGCCCAAGAGAAGAAGGAGCTCGCTTCCAAGCTGGAAGTTTCTGAGAGAGAATTAGAGGAAGCCAGATCCACAGCTCAAACAGATCTCGTAACTGCCTTTGACGCGGTGTCACGGGCTGCCCATTCACTAGGCCCCGTGACGCGCACTTCGGCCACTCAACCGTTCTACATGGCCGACCACTCAGCCTTCATCGACAGACGCTGGACAACCAACTAGTCTTAGAGTCCTAGGTGTAGGTCTTTTATTGCCTTGTTACTGCTTTGTTATTTGCTTTCTGTTGTTTAGATTCCTCAAGGGGACGTTACGCCTCTTGAGTTGCAAATTTCAGCTTTCCTAGTGTCTAATGTAGACGATAGGATTTATTTTTTTAAGCCTATTATAGGGGGGAATGAGTTCAAGAAGCTTGGTTTAGTGATGTGTTGGAGTCCCCCTCAAGGCGAACCCCTTGCTCTAGCATCGTTGATCATTGTATACGCATTTTCAGTTCAATGCAATTTGGTTTTCTGAATCCGCGTGCGCAATTTACTGTTTTGTGATTTGTTCCTCCCGACTCTGATATATTCGGCGCGCTGCATTAGTGCCGAGCGGAGGTATTGGCGGACGTAGTCAGCGCACTACTAGTCACACGACGCGCTGTGTGATAGGCGCCTCGTGAGAGGTGGTATCAGAGCCTCGTTGCCGATATGGCTCCAAGGCGCACCGCTACTGCTGCGAGGGCATCGGGGCAAGATCTGGAAAGCCCACGACATGCCGCAGCTTCTACCAGCGAGAGAGCTGAGACGAAGGTCTCTTCCCAGTTGGCGGAATTAGAGACGAAGGTCTCTTCCCTGGAATCTGAGATCACGGTGCTGAATTCGGAGTTGGACGAATGTCGGCAGGTGATTCAGGAGATGGCTGGCGTCTTCGAAAACGACAGCATTGCCGATATGCGGCGTGACATGGAGCAGATGTCCATTCAGATTGGGCTGCTCCAGCGTGCAGTGGGTAGCACACCTATGGTTGCTCACGACCCCGGTGCTAGGCTTCGAATACCAGAACCGAAGGCCTATAGCGGTGAGCGTGATGCGAAGGAGGTCGAGAACTTCCTCTTCGACATGGAACAGTACTTCCTTGCGGCAGACGTGTGGGACGAGGCAAGGAAGGTTGCGACTGCGACCATGTACCTGACTGGTGACGCAAAGCTGTGGTGGCGGACCAAGTTTGTGGAAATCCAAGCTCATCAAATACAGCTCGACACGTGGGCTCTTCTACGGGAGGCGATCAGAGAGCAGTTCTTCCCCGAGAATGTGGAGTACAATGCCAGGAGGGCATTGCGAAAGCTTGAACATACTGGTTCCGTGCGGGAATATGTCAAAGCTTTCTCAGCGCTGATGCTGAACATCCGAGACATGTCGGAGGCGGACAAGCTGTTCACTTTCATGGAAGGCTTGAAACAGTGGGCGAGAAATGAGTTGTAGAGGCAACGAGTGACTGATTTGAGTTCGGCTATTATAGCTGCCGAACGCCTGGCAGATTTCAACCTAGAGACTCAGAAGGATAGGCAGGCAACGCCTAGTCCTGAGCGGGAAAAGTCGAATGGGACGAGATGGTTCAGAAGTAATTTCAGCAGAGGTGGGGGAGACTAGAGGCCCCACTCTCAGAATGGCTCACAGGGCAGTTCAGACAGGAACAAGCCCCAGGAGAACAGGCAGGGAGCACCCGAGAGGAGGAGAGGGTGTTTGATCTGCGATGGTCCGCATATGTATCGGGATTGCCCGAAGAGACAGGTGTTGAATGCATTGGCAACGACCTTTACCGACAAGGTGTCATCCTCGAAGGGTGTGGAGCCACAAGCAGAGGCAGGTGGCGAGAATGACACGAAGGAGTATGAGGACAACTTGGGGGCCGTAAACCAATGGTGCAACACATTCTTTACGGTGGCGGCAAAGAGAGTTGCGCCACCCCTTGCGAAAAGGACCATCCCGGCTCTTACTGTGGAACAGCCGAAAAAGAAAGAAGAAGTTCAGCCCCAGATTCCTAGGAAGAAAGGGTTGATGTTCGTGGATGTGAAGATTCATGGCAAGCCGATTCGAGCCATGATCGACACTGGAGCCTCTCACAACTACCTTGCGAGCGCCGAAGTGGCGAGACTCGGGCTCGCGCTGGAGAAAGGAGTTGGGCGTGTAAAGGCAATCAACTCGACTGCACAACCCATTGCCGGTGTAGCCAAGTCTGTGTTGATTAAGGTTGGTGCTTATGCGGGCAAGACCAATCTTTCTGTTGTGGCAATGGACGACTTCAAGCTTATCCTTGGGCTTGAATTTCTACGGGATACACGCACTGCTGCCTTACCTCATGTCGATTCGCTGATGATGTTGGGAGCGAAGCCGTGTGTCATCCCTACCTTGGCCGGACGTACAGGAGAGAAAAACTTGTCGGCCATGTAGTTTGAGAAGGGGCACAAGCAGGATGAGATCTCCTACTTGGGTACCCTTTGTTTTGAAGAGATGGAAGAGGTGTCAGGGCCCACCCCGGGCGGTAGTAAGGAACTGTTGGGGGAGTCTGAAGACGTGATGCCAGACGAGCTGCCTCGAAAACTACCACCGAAGAGGGCAGTGGATCACGAGATCGAGTTGGTGCCTGGCACGAGACCGCCCGTTAGGGCACCGGACAGAATACCGCAACCTAAGCTTGTGGAGCTTAGGAAGCGGTCAGCTGATGCCTTGAGCCGCAGGGCGGACTTGGCGAACTTGGAGTCGATAGCAGCGCTCTCTTCTAGCGCGGCTGCTATCTCTACGAAGGATCAGGTGCGGGAGTTACTATCGAGAGATCCCGCGACGCGACGCCTGATTCGGCTTGTCGAGCAGGGCAAGGCTCGACACTTTTAGATCGAGGATGGATTGCTGATGACCAAGGGAAACCGCGTATACGTTCCAAGAGGCGGGGACCTACGGAAATCACTTCTTTCTGAATGCCACGACACACTTTGGGCGGGACACCAAGGACAGGAGCGCACGTTTGCTTCGGTGCGGAGGGCCTATCATTGGCCACAGATGCGGGACGATGTCGAGACGCATGTCCGCACATGTTTGATTTGTCAGCAGGACAAGGCAGACCATCAGAAGAAGGTCGGTCTGCTGCAACCACTTCCCGTCCCAAAGCGTCCATGGGAGAGCGTCTCCATGGATTACATCTTTGGATTGCCTAAGGTCGAGAACTTAGGCTCTATCATCGTCGTGGTAGATCGTTTATCAAAATATGCTACATTTATCGCAGCACCCAAACACGTTACAGCAGAAGGGACAGCTTATCTCTTTTGCAAGCACATCGTCAAGCATTGGGGACTGCCAAAAGATATTGTCAGTGATCGTGACTCCCGATTCATTGGCGTCTTCCGGACCGAGTTGTTCAAACTTCTCGGGTCCACACCTTCCATGAGCTCGAGCTATCATCCATAGTCCGATGGTCAGACAGAACGCTTTAATTCTACGTTGCAGGACTACCTTCGGCACTTTGTGCGAGGTACGCAGAAGGATTGGGAGCTCTTGGGTGTCGCTCAGCTATATTTCAATGTTCAAAAGAGCTCTTCCACCACCAACAAGAGCGCTTTTGAAATCGTTACTGGGCAGCAACCGCTCCTTCCTCACACTCTTGATATTCCCCAAAGTGTGAGATCCCCTCTTACTCGAAGTTTCTCCCAGGAGTGGAAGAAGAATGTTGATATCGTTAGAAGTTGCCCGGAGACAGCTCAGAAGCGGATGAAGAAGTATGCAGATGAGAATCGCCGCTTCATTGAGTTCAATGCGGGAGACCTGGTGCTGGTGAAGGTCCCGAATCAGAAATTGTCAAAGTCATCAAGGTGGAGAGATCCTCGGTTGATGCAGAAATATGTTGGTCCTTTGCCTGTCCTTAGGCGTATTGGGACGGTGGCGTACAAGGTGGAGTTGCCGCCGTGGTGGAAGATCCACAACGTTTTCCATGTCAGCCAATTGAAGATGTATTCAGCAGACAAGGAAGATGATACCCGCAATCAACCCAGCCGCCCACAACTCGAATTGAAGAAGACGAAGGAGAAGGTGGCTGAAGCAATCCTAGATCACCGAGTGACGAGTACCGCGAAGAAAGACCACACAGAGTACTTGGTGAAATGGAGGGGATGCAGCAGCGAGGAGAACACTTGGCAGCGAGTGACAAACCTAAAGGCGTTTCTACCTCTTGTCGAAGCGTACCATGCTTCCGTAGCGCCAGGGACGTTGCTATCTCAGGTGGGGGAGAATGTCACGGGCTGCCCATTCACTAGGCCCCGTGACGCGCACTTCGGCCACTCAACCGTTCTACATGGCCGACCACTCAGCCTTCATCGATAGACGCTGGACAACCAACTAGTCTTAGAGTCCTAGGTGTAGGTCTTTTATTGCCTTGTTACTGCTTTGTTATTTGCTTTCTGTTGTTTAGATTCCTCAAGGGGACGTTACGCCTCTTGAGTTGCAAATTTCAGCTTTCCTAGTGTCTAATATAGACGATAGGATTTATTTTTTTAAGCCTATTATAGGGGGGAATGAGTTCAAGAAGCTTGGTTTAGTGACGTGTTGGAGTCCCCCTCAAGGCGAACCCCTTGCTCTAGCATCGTTGATCATTGTATACGCATTTTCAGTTCAATGCAATTTGGTTTTCTGAATCCGCGTGCGCAATTTACTGTTTTGTGATTTGTTCCTCCCGACTCTGATATATTCGGCGTGCTGCATTAGTGCCGAGCGGAGGTATTGGCGGACGTAGTCAGCGGACCACTAGCCACACGACGCGCTGTGTGATAGGCGCCTCGTGAGACGCAGGCAGGGAGCAGGGTTTAACTGAAGGTCGGCCAATTTTTGCAGAGCCAGGAGCACAAGAATATGTTAGATCAAGCTCGCTTGAATGGTGCTCGCAACTTTATGAAGTCTAGGACTTTTCGAGAGGCTGTAGAGAACTAGGCATCAGACTTTATGGCTGAGGGGTTCGAGAAGTGCCAGGGCCAAATCCTGAAGCTCGAAGGGTTCGTGGAAGATTTTGATCTCGACCAGCTGGACGTATCCTTAGACAAAAATCTCGAACCATACCCTCCTGGCCCAGCCCCTGTTGATGATTTTTCCAGAATTTCTTCCTTTGATGGACGAACTACCACCCTCATTTCCCATCTCATAGATGTATAGGGATGAATGAATAATTTTTGTAAACACCTCTTGTTTTTGTATTCCGAACTGACAGTGTTGATTCAAGGATGAATTCCCTTTTTGTAAGCTAATGATTATCAGTACTAAATATTTTGTTCATTCGATCCTCGAGCAGTTTGTATTCTTGTATATCTACGAAGATTTCTGCTAAATTTAAAAACTTGCGTCTTCCTTCAGGTCATTCCACAGACTTATTACAAAAATCCTACATTCTGATAGCGTATATATCTTTTAAATTATAAAACCTACAGTCCCCTTCAGACCGCTGTCTTTTTTAGATCATTTATGAGCCTTTTTCAGATTAGAAATCCTGCGTCTTTTTCTGATCGCTTATGAACCTTTTTCAGGTTGGAAATCCTGCGTCTTTTTCCAGATCGCTTATGAACCTTTTTCAGGTTAGAAATCCTGCGCATCTTTTTCAGATCACTTATGAACCTTTCTCAGGTTAGAAATCCTGCGCATCTCTTTCAGATTGCTTATGAACCTTTCTCAGGTTAGAAATCCTGTGCATCTTTTTTAGATCGCTTATGAACCTTTTTCAGGTTAGAAATCCTGCGTATCTTTTTCAGGTCGCTTATGAACCTTTTACTTCTAAGGTTAACTTTGAAAGAACACAACAAAACTTGTAGATGCAAAATGACCTTTTTCAGGTCGTCTTTTTCAGACTATTGAAATGTCTTTTTCAGACAATTACAAGCCTTTTTCAGGCAAGGCCTTGCTAGGTAGCTTACATACATCTAAGCATAAAATTTCTTCAAATTATGCACATTCCAAGGTCGCGGCAGATTCTTCCCTTCTAAGTCTTGTAAGATGTATGTCCCTTTCCGTCGGATTTCCACTACCTTGTATGGGCCTTCCCATGTTGGATCGAGCTTTCCAACATGCTTCGACACTTCAACTTTCTTCAATACTAGGTCGCCGACTTGAAAACTCCTCAGTCGCACTCTTCGATTATAATTTCTGGTCATCATACTTTTGTACCTCAAGATCTTTGCGTACGCGCGATCTCTACCTTCTTCAATCACTGTAAGGTCAAATGACCGTTCCTGAGAATTTCCTTCTGCTTCATATTGGGTGACTCGAGCTGTCTCTTCCCCGATTTCCGCAAGTATGACAGCTTCACTGCCATATACCAAACAAAAGGGGGTCTCACCCGTGGCAGTTCGTGGGGTCGTTCGATATGCCCAGAGTACTCCAGGTAGCTCTTCGACCCATGCCCCTTTCGCTCCTTCCAACCGCGTCTTCAAATATTGCAATAGGGTTCGATTCGTGACCTTGGCCTGCCCGTTCGCTTGTGGATTCCCGACCGCCGTAAAATTCTGTTGGATTTTCAGTTCTTTACACCACGCCACGATCTTCTTTTCTTGGAACTGGGTTCCGTTATCCGATACCAGAACGCGCGAAATCCCGAACCTGCAAATAATATTTTTTTAAATGAAATTGATTACCTCTTTTTCAGAGATTTTTGCCAAAGCTTCCGCCTCGACCCACTTGGAAAAGTACTCGACCGCAACAATCAAGAATTTTTTTTGAGCCACTATTTGAGGAAATGGACCAACGATATCGATCCCCTGTTGATCAAAAGGGCATGCGACCTTCAAAGGCTCCAGAGGGGTCGCTGGGAATGCAATAGTGTCCGAGGGCCGCTTTGTTGCAGGGGAAGAAGGGATCAAACTTGCTGATTTCCCTTAGATTAAGCTCAAACGAGAGGATTTCGATCCCATTTTTATAGATCCTGAGAGGGTGAAGGGTACTAAAGCTTACGAGATTACAATCGAGCAATTCAGGGCAAACTCGAAAAGCCACGGCATGGTCTTCAACACATTCTACGAGCTCGAATCATTCTTTAATGACTTCTGGAATTCCAAGATCGGTCCTCGAGCATGGTGCCTCGGACCCTTGTCCATGGCAGAGCCACAGAAAATCAAGACGGCAAATTATCAAACACCTTGGTGGATTTCCTGGTTAGACCAGATGCGAGAAGCAGGGAAGCCAGTTCTGTACGTGGCGTTCGGGACTCAAGTGGAGATATCGCAGGCCCAGTTCCGGGAGATCCAGATTGGGTTGGAGAAATCAAGGGTGAACTTCTTGTGGCTCGTGAGGAAGAATGAGCTTGACGAAGGGTTTGAAGAGAGAGTGAAAAGTAGGGGTACAGTGGTGAAAGAATGGGTTGATCAGAGAGAAATACTGGAGCACGAGACTATCCGAGGGTTCCTCTGCCATTGCGGTTGGAGCTCTGTTATGGAGAGCATATGCGGGAAGGTTCCGATACTGGCGTGGCCGATGACGTGGGACCAGCCGCTCAACGCCAGGATGGTGGTGGACGTGGCGGGGGTGGGGCTGAGGGTTAAGGGCTGCAATGGGTTCGTGGAGTCGAAGGCGCTGGCGAAGGCGGCAAAGGAGTTGATGGAAGGTAGCGCCGGTAAGGAGGTGAGGAAGAAAGCGGAGGAGGTCGGCGACGCTGCAGTGAAAGCGGTGGAAGAAGGCGGGTCACCGTGGAAGGCGTTGGATCAGCTCATCAATGAGCTGAATTCGTTCTGATAAACGCCTTTTTGGATAAAATGTTCATTGTTATTATATCACATTAAATATGGAGTTCATCTTGTAAATATTCTTATCCTCATGTGTATGATCTAACTCTCGTGCCTAATATATTTGTTCTATAATTGCAATATAATTTTATAATAATTATATCATATTTATTATGTGATTATTAAATTTGATCATATCTAATTTAAAAAAATTAAATTTATTTATAACATGACCTCATTTATCAAATTGAACTTTTTATTCTGAATTAATTATTTTTTTTATTCTTTGTAATATATATAGATTATATAATTTATGTTATTTAAAAAGAATTATAATATATATATTTAGTATATAATTAATTCACATTCCACTAAACCGAATTCAAGCTAAAATTTGTCTATGGAAAAGAAAAGCTAGACGGCAATTTTTATTCATACCTTCATGTGTGTGTATATATATAAATGTTACAGCATGCAAGAGTACGTGCAATATGATTTTGTGATATGAATATATATATATATATGGACATTAATATTTAAGTGCTCATGTATTATACGAGTATTTTATTATTTTTGTGGAGATAATTTGTGACAATTAGGTAATTTGGTATCCCCAATTCTTTTAAATTGATGTAGTAAACTTTGAAAATAATGTAAATTAATTATTTTAAACTTATGTAGTAGGCCTTATATCAATGTAACTATATATTTTTGGAGAAAATTTATTTCTCAGACCAATTTTTGGGGAGGCCATGTATTATATTTCTCGGGGATATGTTCGTCATTTACCACCATAGGGCCTAATTGTTTCAATATAATACACCAAATGTTAATATAGCCCATGCAGGCTGATTTTGTTTTGATTTATTCATATTGCATATTACATAAATGTGATATTTATATGAACATAAAGTTATTTTATACATGATTAATAAATAATTTATTATGATATTTATTTTAAAATAAAAAAAGATTATTAGCCGAGTAGCAAAATTTATAATCTCCCACACTTACCAACTCAAGTACAGGACTATATAAACTACCTCTTGATGAAAACAAAGAAGGGAAGAGTTCAAATTCTAAACCTAATACCTAAACTCACACTTCTAATTCTTATTTAGTTGAATATGAGAGTTTGTTTGGTTTAAGTGAAACGAAAAGAAAAGTGAGAATGGAAGGAAAAGAATAATAGTTTTTCTTTAAGTTATTTGGTATAATTGAAATGAGAATAAATTTCAAATACTTTCGTTGTTTTGTATAAGAAATACAGATAGAAAAGAAAAGATTAACTCTTATAATTTTACTAAATTACCCTTCTCTTCACTTTGTATGATAAAATAAATAAATTAATATTATACTAATATAATTTTAGTATATCAAAAATTTTAAGATCTTATTAATAAAAATATTTATCAAATAAGAATAAGAATATTTAAATATTCATCAAAATGAGTATTGTTAATTTATTCTAAACTATTTAGTTTAAATAAATAAAAATTACTAACAAGATTGTTTACCTTTTTGTTGACTTCGATGCAATAGTTTTTCAGTGATTCTATTATTTTTTCTTTGATAATTATGTATGGTATTTGGAGATAAATTATATATAAGTAATAGAGTAAATAAAAATACAACTGTACTTTTTTGTCTTTTTAGTCTTACTTCCACTTTTCCGCCCAATTTTGACGGAAACAAAATTGGGCTCAGAAAGAGTTTCATATACACCGGATTTTATTTCACGTCCATCTCTTCCTCCTAAAAATACAAGATTATCTCTTATACGTTCATTTTTACTTCCACCTCTTTTAATTCTCTATTTTTCACCCAAACCAAATACACTCTCAGATTCATTACGTAAAATAGTTTACTATTATAACTTTCCATACACTAGATTAAAAAATATTAATGGTTACAGTTTTATTGGTTATGAACTAAAGTTATGGTAAATACTTATTATTAACCATTATTAAATAGAAGTCGATATAAAAACTTATATTATCCACCATAGAAACTATTTTTGCCATGAATATGAACCATAGCAAATGTCTTTGTTATGACTATTAACCATGACAAATATTTTCGCACACTCGCAAAAATTACAGTCAATAATTGTTACGTGACTGTGATCGAAAATTATTTATTATGATTATATATTTTTAATCATAACAATTAAATATAGTGAAATATTATATTTTTTTGAATATGATAGGAAAAATCAATGCCCAATATAGTGAACAGCTGCCTCAAGCCATATCAATTGATGAATGAACGAAGTGAAACAAGTCTTTCCACGAAAAGCAAAAGAAATGAGATCCCACTGAACTGTTTGGCCCTTTTGGTGGCAATTTGATTAAAAAAGATGTGCAAAGACGACTACTGACTTGGAGAGGTTTGTGACATTGGCAAATCAAATCAAGTCACGCTCTTATTTAATTACCAACCTTAGAGAATTAAGTCTGATTTAAGATTTTATAGTTTAAGATTTTATGAAAATTGTCATTGCCAGTAACAACTAATGACAAAAATTGTGAGTAAAATTACCACTTAAAAGCAATAAGCAACACATGTTTAGTGAAAAGCTAGCGGCAATAATTATTTATTATTATTATATTTGTGTTGCCACTAAATTATTACTTTAAATATGTTACTAATTATTTTTTACAGTGATTATTTATACATAATTTTTTATAACCAATAATTATATTTTAATAATATCGAAAGTATTATAACTCTTGATATATATATATATATATACTATAAATAACAAATTTAAAATCATCAGTTATATTTTATCATTAATATTACATTTTTTCGCCATGTGAACCTGCCCTCCAGCATGGCACTCAAACAAGTACCAAAACCAATCAAATCATTAGAAACTGTAAATATATATAAGATACCAACAAGGCTAAGTATTCAATCCAAATAATAGACCTTTTGTCCCATTTGAACTATAGAGACTACGTACTATGTTTGCTCACTTGTCAACCCTAAACACGTACATTAAATAATAGACCTTCTGTCTCATTTGAACTATAGAGCCTACGTACTATGTTTGCTCACTTGTCAACCCTAAACACTTGTACGTGGACAGACTTCCTCCTTGGAAAGTTCAAGGAAAGCTCTTTGTAGTCAATGTATATCTTCAACACTTTATCTCTCTATAAATATATAAAGGATTCAACCTACTGTGTGCTCTTTACATCTTCCAAACAATACTGATGATCAATTCCTGTTAACATCTTTTTCTCCTCCACGCCTTCAGTTGTTAGTAGTGGCAAGCAACGCATATACGCGATTCCATGTACAGTTCAATGCTGCTCCATTCACTGCAACACTTGAAGTTCTTTTGGCCTTTCCCATGTACTCTTTTCCGGATACATACCCAGCTGCTTTCACCACGGTGTCTGATCTTGTCGACCTCTTCCACCACCGGTGCACCGATGTTTTTCATCAGGGCTTATCCTTCGTCATTCCTGTACTATTGGCCTTCCTGCAGCTGAAGTATCAGGGGAATCAAGAAACTCCGTTTGCAACTCACCCCAAGACGAGGGGAGTTGCGTTTTCCGCTTGTGTTTTGTACTACTTAGCCTACAGAGCCCAGTTCCAGCCTTGCGCACATCGTTTTTCGCCTGCCTGTGTTGGTGTTCTTCGGCGTTGCATGACCTGTCGGTTGCATCCGTTGCGTCGGTTTTCTTTGCTGACTCCGTTAGGCCATTTCTGTATGTGTTATTTCTTTTGCGGCCAGCAGGTGAGCTCCTGTATTGGCCGTACCTCAAGTTGTTTGTGGAAGGAAGTGACAAATATGAGGTTGACATACGGCACATTCGACGGTTCTTGAACAATTTATCTAGGATTACCGCAAGAGCCTCTCCGGATAGGAAATACATACTTCCAAGGTGAACTTAAAACAAATAATCATTGTATGGAATAAATTATAGGTAGGGGTGGTGCAGGTAGGGTTTTCTAGTGAGGTACTGAATTTTATCAAGTGATCTAAGCGGCCAGGAGGCTAGTATGCGTTCTGGAGGTCGTGAGAGGGCTGATTCAGTCAGCTTAGTGTCTTTTGAGTGGGGATGCACATGGACTTGGATGACAACCTGCTACAAGTATTTAGATAGGGATCTTGTACGACGTATCAAGAATATTTGATGTATATATACTTAAAATTAAGAACATGGGCTGGGTTCAGGATGGATGTCCTCTCTTTTGAGAATGAGGTCTCTGACTTGGAACTCTCTAATTTTCAGTTTGCGATTATATATATGCTCCAACAATGTTGATTGTATCGCTCCATGTGAGCTCATTGCCTATCTTCTTCAACTAGGAATCAGGTTTCTTCAAACTTCTCTATTCCCACCTCAGTCGGAATCACGGATAGGTCAAGTTGCAAGGGTTGTCCGCAGTTGATGTCGATACCCCCAGAGCATGCTTAGGAGCTCATCTGCCCATTTTCCGCCAACCTTCTCTACCTTTGCTTTCAGACATTGGAAGGATGATTAGCAATCATATACATCATATATCAACTGGGTAAAATAGCCTCCTTTTTAGTTATAATTATTACGAATTCATCCTTAAACCTATATTATAGTTAGCACAACATATAAAAATCCTACCTCAAAGCCAAAATACGCAACTTACATAATTTTTTAACATCAACAACATTCCTTAGTTTGACTAACATAGTGGATTGGTAAGGGGTACAAACTAACAAGGGGAGATTATGTAATTTTGACAGTAAGAATGGAAATTTGTATATTCTAATGCTACTAGGGGAAGCAGGTGTAATTAACCATAATATATTGGGTAAATTACAATATTTTTTTTCTGAAATTTGACATAATTACGAATATCCATCATTATTTTACGGATTGGGCTAATTGTTAGAAGACCCTTAAGTTAGGGGGTTTGTAATTTTTTAATTCGTAATTATGTCAAATCTCATGTAATGTCGTTGTAATTTACCCTAATATATTTTCAAAAGATTTTTATTTGTCAAATAAAAAACATCATTTTGTTTTCATATCTTATCATAATATTGATATGGCCAAAAATGACTGGCCCAATTCACAGCCTACATACTAGAGCCCAACACAAATTAAAGAATCCAACCAAGCGTGAGGCTGGAAAGCACCCCTAGAGCTCCCATTCAACTTCGGCCTAAGAGGACAGGGGCTTGGGGATGAAATTTGGTGACATGAAGAGGGTAGGATTCCCAATGTCACCGTGGACACTAGAAGGACACCCTCCTAGATAACAGCAAATTACTCGGACCAGAATGATATAGGTGCACACGTGGAGTATGACAAGGACTTGACGAGGCCTCGTATGTGGCCAACCTTTCCCAAGAAGTCGAGATATGGATGACTTCCTATCCTACCATGATCTCTCCCAACCAAGCAAGACTCCCTCAAGATCCTCTAACCAACCCCAACATTCTGAGGAAGCCTATCCTCATGAACCATCTCTTCGACTCCCTGGGGGGCAAGACTTCTCCCTTGTTGGAGAACTTCAACTCACTACAAGAAAATAGAAGATTAGTGATAACAAAAACCAAGTGACAATCTTAATATTGTCACTAATTATATATTTAACGACAGGATTATTTACTTTGTCACAATAAGAAATTTCATGATTTTAATAATAACTATTATTTTATAAAAATTATTATTAACATGAATAATGACAAAAAAAATATCCACAAAATTATTACTAAATACAATTAGTGACTCATATATAGTGACAATCTAATGGCAACAAATAATAGTTAGTCACTATTTATGTAGGTCACTAAGTTGTCACTATAGATTTGTCATTAATTTATTGACAACTTTATACACATTTTGTATCATTGATAATTATTTAGTGACAAGATCAAAATAATTATCACTTAATATATATTATTAACGATAACTTTAAAATTATCACTTATATTATATTTTCTTGTAGTAATTATAAAGGCAGGTTGCCGCCCCCCCCCCCACCCACCCACCCAGTCGAAGGTAACAATTGTTCTACTTTTCATAAGAACTCACTCATTCATCAACTCTTATTTCAATTTTCTTCACATCATAGCTTTTTTTTTTCTTCCCAACAAAAACCACCTAGAGGTGGGGAGAGCTTTTTGGAGTCCTCAGTCCTTCTATATTAAAACTGACAAAAATAATTACAGTGGGGAGAGCTACCTTTCTAGAATTTCTACAAAAGCCATGAACAAGAGTATTACTCCCTTACAAATAGAGCAACATTAAACAACAAAAGACAAGAACAGGTGTACTAGAAAAAATATGGCGAGTCAAAAGGGTTTTTGTTATCCTACCATATCGTGGATTGCACAACACCTGCAAATAAATCTATGCAAAAGAGCTAAGCCAAAATGTATCTAATGTTCCAAAAACATAAATAAATAAAAATTAGTATTAGTGTGGAGATCATGTTTGTATGGCTGACAGTCCTGGAACCTGTGAAAGGGGTTCATAAGACCTGCAAAAGACACAACAAAAAATCAGATAAGCGAGCACAACAAAAGTAACAAAATCAGAAGGTATCCAGACAAACATTGGCCACAATGTCAACCATATGAATGAGTAACCTCCAAGGAATCCATACAGATACAATCACATAAATATCACAGAAAAAGCTCAGATAGGACAACAAGCATCAGCAAAGAACCAATCAGTAATGAAGTACCCCTAATTTCATGAAAAATATTTTAATTGAAATTAGAGGTACTAGTACTTCTGATTCTAATAGCAGTCAAGGAGCAAGCGTCGAGTCTAATCAAACATCTAGGAATACCTGTGATATTATCAAGGGATAGAATGGTGAGATGTTGATTGAAACATGCTTAATTAGCAAAATAATCGACCACTTGGTTATCCTTTCTAAAAATATGTGATATCTTGAACTCAATTTGGAATAGAAGATTTCTAATTTGTTGCAACAGATTTTGAAGGTGCTATGGCCCTTGGGGGGAGACAACATGAGTTTGAGGGTGATGTTGGCATCTGTTTCCACCTAAATTTTCCTAATGTTGCTATCAATGCACAATTTAACACCTCTATAGATAGCTTTCAGTTCTGTTGCTGTGTTGGAGATGAGGCCAATATGCTCCTGAAATGCGAGGACAGTCTGACCTAGATGATTCTTGATGATACCACCTGCCCTTACAACGGCTGGATTTCCTTTTGTGGCCCCATCCTTGTTCAATTTGAACCATCCCCTATCTGGCTTAATCCACATAACAATTGAGATTTTGGATGATATCTTATGAGGGGGGAGTGAAATTTTAAAAATAGATGCAACAGATATGTTCCCTTTTCAGTGTGTAGCTCTCATAAGGTTAGTTTTACCAAGAAGATGAAGATAATTGAGGGTTTGTGAGATAATACGATTAGCTTCGAAAGAAGTCCCCTCAAATATGGCAGCATCCTTGCAAATCCAAGTGTTCCACATGATAAGCGGGAGAAGAATATCTCTGATGTGAAGCTAATTAGAAATATTGCTTCTCCAAACTTGAAGGGTCATGAAAAAATTGTCTATAACAGGAATATTGAGTTGAAATTTGGAGGCAAAGAAGCTCCAGACTTCAAGGAAAATCTTGTTATGAAGGAAAAAGTGAGGGATAGTCTCCTCGTCCATCAAATGCCAAACACATCTACAGGCGAGATAGATGCCCTTTTGTTTGAGTCTGCTGTCAACTGGTATCCAGTTATGGAGAACTTTCCCAATGAAGATAGAAATGGTAGGCCTAGCGAGGGGGGACCACAGATTTTTGAAAATGGGTAGTGAAGGTTTGTGATCATATGTTAACTTAATGTCTTGAATTAAATTAGTGAAACCATTAAGATTTTATTTAATATTTTTAGATAGGTCAAGCTTATATCTAAAAAACTTTTCTAGTTAAAAAGTTTACAAGAAAGAAAAGTTTCAGTATAAAGTTCTTCAAGTTTTTTCGATAATTCTTTAGCAGAATTTTATTTTCCTACTTTTCTTATTACAACATCAGACAAATTGAGAATAATAGAAGAGTAAGCATATTCATCATTTTTAAGTTTTTTATCATCAGAAACAGTATCAAATATTTTCCATCACTAGTTTTAAAAACTTTTTACTGAATTAAAATTCCTTTCATTTTTGTTGCCATATTGAAAAATCAAATTCACCGTCAAACGATTGCAAATTATAGCCAGCCATATTTATTCAGAAAATAATCACAAACACAGAATAATAAGCAAGCAGAAGAATTTATCAAATTAAAAAGAACTGTAGATAAAGAGGGTGCCTTAGCTATTCCTCAAGTTAAACACCCGCAGCCTCAAAGGCTCGGCTAGGTGAGGGAAATAGCAAGGGTTTGGTCTAGGTTTGAATAGAAGAAAATTTAACAAAAAATAAAAGCTGCTGAAAGGAACGAACTTACCAAGCGACAATAGCTCTGATACCACTATTGGGTATCAAACTTCAAGATCATGCCCATGTAAAGAACCTATCAAAACTATTACAGAAATAAAAAAATGGGTTTGAAACTCTTAAATTAAAAACCTTTACAGAATACTAATAAGTTACAGATCTGAACAAAAGATTACAGTAGTTAAAATATTACAAAAAATAAAAGAAGGCTCTGAAATCAAATCCAAAAGAGGGAACCCAAAAGCCCACTAAGGCCAGCAACCCAAGACAAAGGCTATAGCCAATAAGGCTATTAAGATCAGCCACTAAGCCAAGATAACAGAGGCAACAAAGGCACAAGATCAACTACAAAGGTTATAACACAAGACCACAAAGGGAAAAAAACCAGAAGGCAGGGAATGGAGAGGAAAAGAGGCGAGAGAGAGAACTGAGGGAATTAGGGCTTGACACAGAGAAATGAGGGGGCGGATTGATATACGATCAAACCAAGTAAAAACGGGTTGGGTGGATGGTTGGGCAAGGGAAGTGGATAACAGCATTTGGGTCAGGCAACCTTTAAAGGGATCAGCCTTCCAAGAGTGATGGACTGGGCCTCAGTGATTTGGGCCACCTAATTATTCTTACAAAGAATTTGTATGGAGGGTTGGGCGAGAAGAAGGGAATGATTCTTGCTAGAGGAGAGAGATGAGAGAAAAATCTAATTCTTCAAAAGTTAAATTATATCGAAGACAAAATTGTATAGTTATAAAATTAATACACAATTAATGTATATAAACCTCTTATTTCTGAGTGGAGCTCCCCAAGAGACTAACTCGGCCTCAATCTCCTCCACCATGAGGAGTTTCAACTCCTCTTTATCATGTTTTCTTCAAAATCAGCTAGGCTCTATTTAAATTGCCTCGAATTTATTTCAATTTAACCATTAAATTAATTAAAGCTCAATAAATTTTCAATGAATATTTTAAACTTCTCCTTATTATTTTAAAACCCGACAAAAACCCATTAGTTTAATTTAATCTAATTAAATAAACTAAAAAGCCCAATTGTATTAATTAAATCACTCAATTAAATAATTAAATCGAATCAAATTAAATTAATTTAATTGTGCTAGGCCAAAAGCAATTAAACCAAACTCAAGATTAATTTGTTCTCTTTTTTCATTTCGTCTCCTATTGTTTTTATTGATTAAAGGATTCGGTTGACTAGAAGTGATCCAAAGATGGAAGGGTGAATCAATTTATAATAATAAAAGGTGTCAAGCATTTAATTAATTACTGATCATTATAATATTAGAATTTATTATAATAAAAGGCGCGAGAGCGAGCTCTAAGATTCACAATCTATAGATTACTGATTTTCATGACTTCAGATTTCTGGATAATCAGTCATAACTTCAAAATTAATTAACATAATAATTTACCTTTGACAACCATCTGACTTTTTATTGTCTTTTTTTTTTAAATGATAAGTACATAATTACATCAAATCTCAATTTTCAAAGTTGCTTTTGTTTTTGAATAAGTATATGATTGGATCAATATCTCAATATTTAACCAAATACATCGATAAATGCATCAATACAACGAAAAATATAATGGAACCAATTCCAATAAACTCACAAAAAATAATACAAATATACATAATTAATAAGATGGGATTAGAACTCAAGGCCTCAAACTCAATCATGGAATCTCTACCTTAACCATTAGGCTAAGACAGTGCTCAGTGCAAGGTGAACTTATAGTACTCTTTAAAATACTAATAAGTGATTCCTAAATTTTTTAAAAAAATATTTTATTAACTCTAAAAATAAGAAGATATATAAACTTAATAATAAACATTTTAAAAAAACTAAAGAGTTGCTATACTTATATGTAAGATCTTAGTATATTCTTTCAAATTAATTAATTATAAAGCTTCCGTTTTAGATTCACCTGGGGAGTATATATAGCGGGTTCGAAGAAGAACCAACACCAATCCCACACAAATTCCTCAAGAACCGTCGAATGACTCGAATCTGCCGCGTGTAAACCTCAAATTCATCGTTTCCCTCCACAAACAACTTGCGGTACAGCCAATACAGGAGCTCACCTCTGCTGGCAGCCAAAGAAACAACACATACAGAAAAGGCCTAATGGAATCAGCAGAGAGAAGCAATGCCATGGATGCCATTGACAGGTCGACAAACCCCTCCATGCAATGCCGAAGAACACCAACACAGGCAGGCGAAAAACGACGAGCCCAAGGCCGAAGCTGGGCGCGGTATGCTAAGTAGTGCAAAAGAAAAGCGGAAACCGCAAGTCCCGTCCTCTTGGGGTGAGTTGCAAACGGAGTTCCTTTATTGCCCTAATACTTGAGCTGCAGGAACGCCAATAGTACAGGAATGAAGAAGGAAAAACCCTGATGAAAAACATTGGTGTAGAGGTGGACAAGATGAGAGACCGTGGTGAAAACAGCTGGGTATGTACCCGGAAAAGAGTACATGGGAAAGGCCAAAAAAACGTCAAGTGTTGCAGTGAATGGAGCAGCATGGAACTGTGCATGGAATCGCGTATATGCGTTGCTTGCCATTACTAGCCATTGATGGCGTGGAGGAGACAAAGATTTTAAGAGGAATTGATGATCAGTGTTGTTTGAAAGATGTAAAGAGCAGACAGCAGGTTGAATTCCAATCGTATGAGCGTTTTAGAAAATAGAGATATTTTTTTATTTGAAAAACAAAAAAACTAACCAAGATAATACATTATCATTATATTAGGTTAGATTCTAATAACTCCAGCTGGAAAGTGGAATGTGTGGAGGGGACCAGCATACCCAAATTTGAAAATATTTATGTGGGCAAATTGCAATTTTCGTCCAGTTTCTTAGGGGCGGTGGCGTTTCCAGTCCAGGTCGTTTCCAAAATAGAATTGTAGAACAGTAATTAAAAAAAATTGTCAATTTTAGGACAAATTACCCTAAATCAGCCGGAATTGTGCACGTTTGGGGCACGTGAGCGTCTGAAAATTGGGGGAAGCATACGTGGCCGGTTAAATAGATTACGTGTAAAAAAAAAAAGGGAGGGGGGGGAGGAACATGACGTGGCAAGCTAACGTGGAAAAAAGGCCACGTCAGCTTGCCTATTAAAATCGCTCTTTTTGCTCTGGAAAACGCATTCACAGCTTACCCCTGATCTTTGCAAGAACCCTAGTTCGCTTACCCCCAATCTTTGGCACGCAAGAAAAAATTCGCTCCCAAGGCACGATTTAGGGAGAAATTGAGCAAGGAATTGAAATGAGCAGTGTTTCATCTCTTGTCGCTTGCTATTGTGGAAAGAGGGCAGTGCTTCGGACCTCATGGACTGAGATCAATCCTGGAAGGAGATTCCATTCATGTAAAAACTACAATGTAAGTTTGTTTTTCTTTTTTGTTCATCTCCACTTTGCTGAATTTTCTCCTCATTATATTTTTTTTATTTTCTTAACTGATTGTAGATGGGTGGGTGTGGTTTTTTTTATTCGGAGAACCCTCCAATGTGTAGAAGGGCGCGTACAATTATCCCAGGTTTATTGCGCAAGAAGAATGAAATGGAAGCTGAAATTTTGAAACTAAATTTCAGACATGGAAGACTTTGGAGACTGACAGTTGTTTTGTTGGTTGTTTACATAATGTGCATTTGGGTGAGTGTTGGATTGTGTTCGAAGAAGCAACAAGAAAAATGTAGGGTGTAGAAGATGAAGAAGATGGTTAGGCTTAGTAGGGTGTAAAAGATGAAGAAGATGGTTAGGCTTTGAATGTATTGTATTTGGTATTTTTGAAATACTTGTATCACTGGTTATATGTAATGGAATTTTCCCCTGTTTCAATGTATTGTATTGTATTTAGTATTTAGTATTTAGTTTCATCTTTCAATTAATTGTATTACAAATTCATATGCTACCATTTGGTTATGTGTAATCCTGTTTCTGCACATTACTTTTCCTGCAAACCAAAACTTCAATATTTCCTGCAAACCAAACCAAAAATTCATATGTTACCATTTGGACTGTAATATACATACTTTCTGGCAAAATTTCTGCACACCAAAACTTCAACAATGCAAAGAAAAATAGAACACTTAAATACCCCTGCTTCATGGCATTTGACTTCACTTGCACAATGCAACCAATGCAAACAGAAAACGTAACTCATAATTTCTGCAAACAGAAAAGTAATAGATAACTCATAACTCATAATTTCTGCAAACAGAAAACATAACTCATAATTTCTGCATATCATAATTTCTGCCAAGAATTCTTACATTGCAATGTATTTGACTTCATGACATTTCACTACACTTGCACAACCAAAAAACACTATCCACAAAAACTCCATTCACAAAAACTGATTCACAAACACTATCCACAAAAACTCCATTCACAAAAACTAATTCACAACACACTATCCACAAAAACTCCATTCCTACCACCCCAACACAAAAACTGATTCACAAAAGCAAGTGCACAAAAACTACTTTTGCCCGTGATCCTCAGAACTTTGGGAAGGCCAGCTAGAGGTGTCAACCCACTTTCTCCCATGCTCCTTCACTATTGTCTTGGAAATAGGAGCTGTCGGGCTGCTTGAAAAAGAAGGCATGAAACTGGTACCAGTCATTGGAGGAGGTGCCCTGATGTTGAGTCTCGGTTGCAATGTCACTTGGGGTCGGAATGACATGTTTGTGTTGGCCATCTGCAGTTGTTCGTACATTGTAGGCCCTTGAACACATGGTGGAGTGGGTGTAGGGCCAGGTTCTGTCAGTATTTCTGGCTCCACATCATGCTGCATTGGCTCATGTAGTTCCACAATTGGAGGTAAAATTGGTGGTTGATCATTTACTCCACTATCACTAGCAGGCATAGTCACCTAATTCAATATCATTGAACACACGGTCAACCAATTTGTACAATATGATTAAACACCCGTAAAAAAGTAAGCATACTTACCCTATTTGGATCTTCATAGACAGAATGTTTCCTCTTCCTTGTAGTGCTTGTGGATGATGAACCTACCTGAAAATGAAAATTAATATACAAAAGAGTACATTAGTTTATATGTATACAACAGATCGTGTATAAAAATAAAAGTGAATATTGAGTCACCTTTGAAAATAAAGCATTCATTTCAATCTTATCAAGCCCAGGTTCTTGCATGTCCTTATATAAGGCACATACTTTGCATTATGCCCCTCTTCACCACATATCTTGCAGTGATGTTTGACATGTTGCCTTCTCAGTTTAATCTGTTTCTTCTGCTTTTTCTTTCCATCTTTTTCTTTACCTTCATCAGGCTCTCTATTTCTTGCTCCAGCAGGTCTTCCAGGACCCCTTCCAAAGTTTGGAGGCAACGGAGGAATGAAGTCTGTCTCAGCCCACAACATTTCACCACTGGGTATAGCAGGATCATACACTGACTTGTATGTATCCACATTGTAGTAAGAGTGAACCATCTCTTCAGGCTGCAAATTTTGATTAAAAATTGCACTGCATGCATGCTTGCAAGGGATTCCTGACAACTGCCACAATCTACATGTACATGTTCTCCTCTCCAAATCCATTGAGAATTGACTCCCATCATAACATGAAATTTGATAGTATCTATCATTGGCCTTAATAGGGATGCAGTCACCAATTTTATCAATGTGTTTCTGCAGCAACCTTTTAATTTTGGGGCACAGATTTCCTTTCCACTGCTTGGATGCTTTTTCCCTGTTTTCTTGCAATCTTCGCATTAGATATTCCCTTATCCATTCTAGCATTGTAAGAATAGGCTTATCTCTTGCATCCATTATGTTTGCATTGAAGCTATCACAATAATTATTAAGTAACATATCACATTTTGGCAATTCAGTAAAATGTGACTTACTCCACTCACTTAGGGGCATGTGTGCTCATCCTTGTACAGATTAACCTGGAAAGTTTGTTCATTCTTCAATTTTGTTGCATGTATTTTCCACTCACATCCCTCCCCAGAACACACAGCATAGACTCTGAAGGAATCATTCTTAGTGAATTTGACAGTTCTTTTATTTTTTATTGCATGTGATTGCACTGCTTTTTTGAACTCTTTCTTAGAACTAAATATCATTCCCAACTCAAGTGCAGGATCATACATTTGATCTGGATTGAATGCAACAAAATTAGGCCCATTCTCCTCATCATCTGACTGTCTATGTTCATCGAGATCATTCTCACTAGCCACCATATCAATTGATTCATTTTCAGAGTTGTCTTCCTCAGCATCATTTTCATCATTTTCGTCATTCATGTCATTTCCTATATCATTTTCATCATTCATGTCATTTCCTCCTGTTTCATCATCCTCCTCACCCCCTGTTTCAGCATTCATGTTATTTCCTCCTACAACTCCCAAAAATACTATGTCATCATCCTCCGCTACTTTAGTTTTCCCCTTCTCCTTCTCCATCACCTTCCCCTTCCCCTTCCCCTTCCCCTTTGCCTTTGTTTTACCCTTTTTCCCCCTCACTGGACCAGTTTCAACAGCAACCTCATTAGGTTCTGGAGGCGTATGTTCAATATATACTGTAAATTCTCTGGTTTGCATGTGATCTAAAGCCTGTTCTAGTATGTCTTCATCACTGAACAATAGTTTAAAGCCACCATTTTTAATTATGTAAAACCTCATTCCTTCCCCAGAAACCCCACATTTTTCAACAAACAGTTCAAGATTTTGCCTGTTCATATGTGTCACATTCACATAATCAAATTTCTGTAATTTCCCCCCAATGCAAGCTGCAACAGGCATGTTTCTAAGTTCACCCCCATAGAACACAGCTACTGTTATAGATTCTGTTTCAGGATCTGTAAAAAGAGCATACAAAAAAGAGAAACCTAAGCAACATAGAAAACAACACACCATACCAATACCAATATTATAATAGCAATTTAATGGGGGACCACGTTTCCCCTTTACAAAATAGCAATACAAAAAAAAATAAATAAATAAACAGACACACACACACAAAACAACAAAGAACAGTCATCTTCAGGGGACCATGTTTCCCCTTTTCAGAATACCAATTTTATTTACTTTAAATACTATTTTGAGAGCACTAAGCACAATGCAAGTAAAATAACAAAAAAAATGGAGGAACCACTTACGATAAGCAGGCGATGGCATATTCACATGCCTGTCTGCGCGAATGACGACCATCTTCCCACAATCGATTCTACAGCAGTGAAAACTCCTTTTCCTTCGTGCTAAAGTCCAGTAATTTCGTTTTTACTCTTTTTTCTTTCTTTACAATTTAGGGATTTGGCTGGGGAAATTTACCCCTCTTTCTTTACCTTACTCTGTAAAAGAGGTGAGAAGACGACGGCACGTGAGAAAGACGTGCCCTCTGTTTTTCCTCCAACACTTTCCACATTGGCAAGCTGACGTGGCCTTTTTTCCACGTCAGCTTGCCACGTCATGTCGCCCTCCCTTTTTTTTACACGTAATCTATTTAACCGGCCACGTATGCTTCCCCCAATTTTCAAACACTCACGTGCCCCAAACGTGCACAATTCCGACTGATTTAGGGTAATTTATCCTAAAATTGCCATTTTTTTTAATTACTGTTCTACAATTCTATTTTGAAAACGACCTGGACTGGAAACACCACCGCCCCTAAAAAACTGGACGAAAATTACAATTTGCCCTATTTATGTCGGCATTTTCTTGGAATGTCCCACACGTTCATGAAATTAAATTCATGGGTCTTAATGAAATTGACTTGATACCTAAGTTTTGAGTTTTCATGTAATTTATATTGTTAATAAGTAGTAGCGTATTTTTTTTTAGGACTGTACAAAAAAAATATACACTATTATATTTGTATAGTTCATTATATTTTTAAAATTAATATAATTTTAATATTATGATTTTTTAAATTTTAATATATTTTTATAAATTAATTAAATATAATTAATTTATAAAAAATAAATTTAAATAAAAATATAAAAATATTGAGTTCATGAATTCAATTGAATCCATGTCGTGGATGAGATCCACGACATGCACATTTTAAGAAAAATATATATTTTTAATGTCAACATTCGCGAGGCAATATACTTTTATAATATATTATATATAAATTATATTTATATAATTTTTTTTATAATACTAAAATAATTAAGCCCCCAAAAAGTTGATGTGAACCCCTTTTACATTTTATTTTATTTTAATAAATATATTGGGTTCTAGTAAATGTTTAATTATTGAAGAATGGAATTATTTCACTTTTCATACCCAAATTATACTCATTTTTTAGTTTTAGTATCCCAAATTTTCAAGTCAGCAAACTTAGTACCTGAAGTTTTTAATGGCCATCCACCTGAGTACCCTCTGGCTTCCGTTAAGTTGGCCGTTAATACTAACAATCAATCTAATTTTGGAGGTAGAATTAGACTGGAATTTATCTATATAAGGCTGTTTATTCAACACACAAAAAAAATTCTATTTTAATTCTTTTCAATTTCAATCTTATAATTTATGAAAATAATTTTAAAAAATTACATATTTAATCTAATTTTTTTAAAAAAATACCAATTTTACTGAAAAAGCATTTTTTTTCTTTTTTCTTGTTGCTTGGCCACAACGCAAATGTTGTCATACTCTAATTTATCGAGGGTTTATGCTATAATTTTTCATATATTTCTTTTAATTATTCTAACGAATGTTTTTTATTTTTGGCTTTTCTTGTGACTTTTTAATAAATTTATAAACAAAATTTTCTCAGCCAAAAATAATAATTAAAATATATTTTTTATTTTGTGCACAAACAACGCTATAATATATCAAAGTATGGATATGCAATTTTATTTCACTCAAAAGTACATTATCATCCTTTGAGTAGTTTATTCAATTTTTCTTTGTTTATTTTTCGGAAACAATATTAGTGATTGAACATAAGATTTTCTTAGTTTTCTTAAATTATTATTAGACGACTATCTCTACATTTGAATTGGTATTTCCATCACGATTTAGTATTTATTTTAATAGAATCTAGGTTTTTTTTTTTTACATTATTGTCCTCAATAATAAAACAAAAATAAAAATAAAAATATTTGGTGTGTTGAATAAAATGACAGCCAAATATGTTCTAATATAGACAAGATCCCGTCTAATTTTTCCTCCAAAATTGGATTGACCATTTGTTTTAATGATCAATCTAATGGAGGGTGCTCAGGCGAATAAAAATTAAAAATTTTGGATACCAAGTCTAATGATTTGAAAATCTGGAGTATTAAAACTGAAAAAGAGTATATTTTGGATACAAAAACTAAAATTATTTTTTTCGGTAAAGGTAAATTTCATTAAGTAAAAAAATATAATAGTACAATAAATCTTGCTTAATCTAAGCGGTTTTCTCGACAGGCCAAGAAATCCGCCATAAGCGGTAAAGCACACAAGTGCTAATAGAAACTAAAATTATTCCCAATGAAGAATAGATGTTTGTTAGTTTTGTAACATATTACCCAAAATTAAGGTGTTCTCAGTACATACAAGAAAGTATTACAAAAAACAAAAAAAGAAAAATATTTAAGTGTTAAAATACAAAAATGTGTATAATTTGGATAGTAAATTACTAGGTAAAATCAATTTACACTCTTCTTATAATGAGAAAAGAGTATTTTACTCTATAAAAAAAATAGTAAAATACCTTCTAAATTTTGAAAAATGAAGAAAAAAAATTCATGTCTAAACTGTTGATATGAAGGTAATTTATATTATTTTTCAAAATAAAGGAGATAATTTGAAGTAAATTATATTTAATCCGTAAAATATCTTCCCTAGTTTAAAAATATGTTTGATAAAACTTACATTATTTCAATGAAAACAATCTTAGGATTATTTTGAATTTGGCAAATTGACAAAAAAAACTCTCATTTTTCATATATTATTATTTTATATTGCAAACACCTGTTAAGTGATTAAATATGTGTTTGAAATAGATGGTACATTTAGATTTTACGACCATATATGCAATGATAATCACTACATCGGTGCAGCATGGAGAAAGAACTACGACCAAAATTTCCGTCAGGAACATTCTTCATTTTTTTAGGACAACATATTTAATGATAATTACTACAAAAAGAATTTAAAAATTATGCTAAATAAATACTATTCCTTACAATTAAACAAAATCAATGTGAGTAGTGGGGAAAAAAATCAAATTGAAGCAAGATATAAAATTTCATGCAACCTACTTAGGCTTTTGTAGATACTACACCCTCTACAACAAATATGACATTTAACCAAATACATCGATAAATACATCAATACAATGAAAAATATAATGGAATCAATTCCAATAAACTCACAAAAAATGATACAAATATACATAATTAATTAGATGGGACTAGAACTCATGGCCTCGAGCTCAATTATGAAATCTTTACTTTAACCATTAGACTAAGACGGTGGTCAAGCATGAAGGGAACTTATAAACTCTTTAAATATTACAAAGGGCTTCGTAATTCTTTTGGAAAAAAATTTTATTAACTCTACAAATAAGATGATATATAAACTTAATAACAAACTTTTTTAAAAAAATTAAAGACTTGATATACTTACATGTAAAATTTTAGTAAATTCTTTCAAATTAATTAATTATAAAGCTTCCGTTTTAGATTCACCTGGGGAGTATGTATCGCGGGTTCGAAGAAGAACTAACAGTAATCCCACACAAATTCCCGACGAACCGTCGAATGACTCGAATCTGCCGTATGCAAACCTCAAATTCATTTCCCTCCACAAACAACTTGAGGTACAGCCACCACAGGAGCTCAACTGCTGGCCGGCAAAGAAACAACAGATACAGAAAAGGCCTGATGGAATCAGCAAAGAGAAGCGATGCCATGGACGCCATTGACAGGTCACCAAACCCCTCCATGCAATGCCGAAGAACACCAACACAGGCAGGCGAAAAACGACGAGCCCAAGGCCGCAGCTGCACGCGGTAGGCTAAGTAGTGCAAAAGAAAAGCGGAAACCGCAAGTCCTGTCGTCTTGGGGTGAGTTGAGAATGGAGTTTCTTGATTGCCCTGATACTTCAGCTGCAGGAAGGCCAATAGTACAGGAATGACCAAGGAAAAGCCCTGATGAAAAACATCGGCATTGAGGTGGACAAGATGAGAGACCGTGGTGAAAACAGCTGGGTATGTTCCCGGAAAAGAGTACATGGGAAAGGCCAAAAAACCATCGAGTGTTGCAGTGAATGGAGCAGCATGGAACTGTGCACTGAATCGCGTATATGCGTTGCTTAACAATTGATGGCGTGGAGGAGACAAAGATTTTTAGAGGAATTGATGATCAATGTTCTTTGAAAGATGTAAAGAGGAGACAGCAGGTCTATATAGTTTTAGAGAGATAAAATGTTGAAGATATACATTGAGTTCGCATATCGCATTTCAGAGCTTTCCATGAAATTTCCACGGATTGAATACTTCCTTCATGGCATTATTTACTCGGAGTAAACGCAATTTTTGTGGTGTAACTATAGCCCAATCTCATTTTAGTCATTTATCTTTATAGAGTTTTGATTTGGTTCTCTGTGTAATTGAATTGCTCAATTTTAGTCCTATTTTGGCCGGAAAAATACCAAGGTTGCCGAAATTTACACGTGGCTCCTACGTGGATATTTAAATTGGGGCTGAGATTTCATTGGTTGAGATTTAGATGACTTGGCAATTTTCGAATTTAAAAAAAAAAAGTTTACATTGCCAAACACTCAGCAAACGGCCGGCGGACGGCGGCGCGACGGACAATGTCGGCGAGAAGATGAAAATTACAAGATCTTTGCACACAATTGATGAAAAACGAAGGGACTGGTCTCAAACAACTCGCAACGACGAGAGGAAGCGAATAGTGGTGGTCCGCGACCGTGGGCCGGCGTGAAGACGGAGAAAACGGCGGCGGACGACGATCGAGAGCTTTAAGTGGATGT
Organism: Sesamum indicum; assembly: GCF_026168435.1. NCBI lineage: Eukaryota > Viridiplantae > Streptophyta > Magnoliopsida > Lamiales > Pedaliaceae > Sesamum > Sesamum indicum. The sequence goes on along the minus strand of NC_142664.1, from coordinate 16,935,896 downwards.
ATCTTTTCGCCTAGTTGATGAAAATTGATGAAACTAATACCATTAGAACCGTAATGAGCAGGCGAATCCAACGGTACCAGTCCGTGACCGTGGGTCGGCGTGACGACGGAGAAAACGGCGGCGGAATATGGTTTTTGCGGCGGACGATGATCGAGAGCTTCAAGTGGATGTATCTTTTCTCCTAGTTGATGAAAATTGTTGAAACTAGTACCATTAGAACCGCAATGAGCAGGCGAATCTAACGGTACCAGTTTGCGATCGTGGGTCAGCGTGATGGAGGAGAAAACAACGACGGAATGTGATTTCGCGACGGCCATGTAATTTTTTTTTTTTCAAAATTCGAAAATTGCCAAGTCATTTAAATTTCAACCAATGAGATCTCAGCCCTAATTTAAATGTCCATGTAGGAGCCACGTGTAAATTTCCGGCAGCCTTGGTATTTTTCCGGCCAAAATAGGACTAAAATTGCGCAATTCAATTACATAGAGGACCAAATCCAAACCCTAGAAAGATAAAGAATTAAAATGAGATTGGGCTATAGTTACACGACGAAAATTATATTTAATCCTTATTTATTCCACTACAAGAAAACAGGGCATCAGAGACGGAAATTTCCGTCTCTGAAAGTAGGATTTCCGTCTCTAAAACAAATTAGAGACGGAAAATTTCGTCGCGGAAGTCCGTCGCAGAAGGCCGCGTCGCTAATAATTTAGCGACGGAAATATTCCGTCGCGAAATCTGAGACCGAAACGTCGGTCGCTGATTCTGTCGCCAAAAGAGAAGAAAATTTAACTGTAATCCGTCTCTGATTCCGTCGATAAAGGTAAAATAATTTCCGTCTCTAATTCCGTCTCTGAAATGAAGAAAATATTCCGTCGCTAATCCAGCTCTAAAACCTTACAAATTTCCATCTCTAATCCGTCTCTGATTCAGCCTCTAAATTTTCAAAATTTTTCGTCTCTAATCCATCTCTAATTTTTTTGGTTTTTTTTGGGCAGATTTTTAATTTCTGTACCCAAATTAATATCCGAGTCATTATAGCATCAAATATACATTCCATTAATGCCAAAATCTGAATTTTCCAAACAAGAACAACAAATATTAACAAAAAAGATACTCATAATACAACACTAATATAATTAATGTCATCATCCAAATACTACCAAATAATATCAATTTCGACTCCCAAGTCAACAAACATATGTCAAAGTACAACCCAAATCAACATACACTAAGTGATAAACAACCAACAGAAAAAATAAACTAATTATCTTTCCTGGAATGTGTTGCTCCTGTTGTCCCGACCTACCAACAAATTGATGGTTTGTGTATCCCACATCTTGAAGTAATTTTCGAATTAGTTCTTGTAGGTATGCCTCCCTCTTCGGAGCCTCTTCAATGAAATCTGGTATATTGTCGATGCTTCCTATCTCACTCAGCATCTTAAGCACGGCCTACAAAATATACAAGAAAAGAAACACTGTCAGACTTAATGTGGCTTGTAAGGATAGCATAAGTACTATGTTTGTCTTTAGTAAGTACTTCGTTCATCCCATTTGAATACCAAAATTTTCCTGGCAGCTTCACAAACAGTAAATGCAAGTACCTCATTGGCTCCACCATGAAGAGGGCCATACGGGCTCCAACTACACCAGCGAGGGCTGTATACACATTAACACCACTGCACACAACAATTTGCATGAGTTACAAACCAAAAATTTTTTTTCCCATGTTCACGAAGACAATAAGATACAACCTTGAAGCAAGGTGCCTTGCAGCTGCAGTGGAGCAATTCATTTCATGTTCTGCATGTAATATGAAAAGAATATCAAGAGCACGAGCAAGCCGTGGATTAGGTTTATAAGACCTGTTGCCCCTGTTTGTTCCATGATCAAAACCCTTGGTTAGATTAAGCGGATAAGTTTCAAAGAGAAAATACACTTGCTAGTGTAGTTTTATGCTGCAGTTACTTAAAACCAATATCCTGCAAACTTGAAAATATAAGTGGAAACAAAAAGTAAATCCACTTAAACTAGCATTTACACAAATTTGATCTTGTCGGCAAAAATTATCTCTAACAAAAGTACAGCACTTACAATGAATCAAGCATATATAAGAAGTTCTCTGAGTATGAGAGGTTGCTGGATGGAAGAACAGGTGGCCTTCCAGCCATTCTCAAGTAAGCGGCTGCAGCAATTGTAGGCGCCTGCAGATATAATTACTAGACTCTTAGTACTGATGCCACCAAAACTCATGACCAGCTGTATGATATTACGAAAGACGCAGAAATATACAAAAGATGCACATCCTAGACATGAACCAGTATTATAACTGTCAATATAAGTGAAGGAAGAAACACCACCTTCCCGAGTATGCGGACAATTTGCTTATCTCTCACTTGTTTAGACTTGTATATGTCTTGGCCCTATATGAAAAATGAACCAAATAATCATAATTATTTTTTATTATTATTATTATTATTATTATTATTATTATTATTATTATATTATTATTATTATTATTATATTAGTATTATTATTATTATATTATTATTACTACTACTACTACTATTATTATTAGTGTTAGTATTATTATTACCATTATTATTATTGTTGTTGTTGTTATTATATTATTATTATTGTTGTTAGTATTATTATTATTATTTTAAATTATGAGACATAAATCATAAAATTTTTACATAGATATAGTTGAAATTAATATATGTTCACAATCTGCAAAATTTATATATATTTAGAAATGTTAGTATAACATTGATATAACTATCATCTTATATTGTTGAACAACATGGGTTAATCTAGCCATCAAAATTCAGATCAGACCGTTAGGTATGATAAAACTTACAAAAAAATACATTTGGTAAAGTTTTAGACTTATTGGATATACGGATGTCGAGATATCGTACTCGAAACAGAAGAGTAATCATTCAAGAAGGTGTATCGTTAAATCAGACCATGTGATTTTAAATAATACCGTCCGATATGATCTAATGGACATAGTCTTGTATATATCGATATGATCTAATGGACATAGTCTTGTATATATTTAAATTTCGTTTGAATCAGGTGCCCCGATTTTAAGATATCGTAATTATTGATTAAACTTTTTAATCTCATTATATATAAAATAAAATAATAATTAGAATTGTCAACTATCATCATCATCATCATTATTATTATTGTTGTTGTTATTATTATTATTATTATAATTTTTTGATTAATTCATAGAAATTATTAAATTTTGACATAAATTTATAAATAATAAAAAATTATAAATGAATTACTTGTTAATTTAAGAAAAATATAACGTAATACAAATATATATTAAAATATAACATAAAGTTTATATATGTCATATTAAATAATAATTTTAATTATAAAAAAATATAATTTACTAAGTTGTTGATTAAATTTATTTTTATATAAAGATTAAATGTATAAATAAAAGTACCATAATTTATTATTATCCAAAATAAAATATATGATATTGATTAATAATTATATATATGGTCAATTTTGATTATAAAATTTATCAAATATTAAATATAAAATAAAATATATAAAAAATTCAAAAATAAAAATATGTACAAAATAAAAAAATAATAAAAAGTTTACTTTTAGTTTTATTGTAATTAATTAAAAATAAAAATACATTATAATTATACAAATATATATATTATCATGTTATATAATTACAACTTAATTATTATTACATAAATAAAAAATTTCTTATTTTTGTGTTTTAATATTTTAATAAATAAAAAAATTCCTATTTACACCATCAGAGATGGAAATTTCCGTGGCTAAATTAAAAAAAAATTAACTACGGAAACAGAGACGGAAATAACCAAGTCTCAGCAATCTCAATTTTTAAGCAATCATTTAACAGTATCAGAGACGGAAATAGAGACGGAACATAGCGAAATTATAAATCCGTCTCTAAAATAAAAATTATTAGTAATTTATCATAAAAAGGATTTCCGTCTCTAAATCCGTCTATGATAAAGACGGATTTTGTTCCGTCTCTAAATTTTGGTCTCTAATACCCTGTTTTCTTGTAGTGTTCAATTTAATTTGTATGCTCGAAAGATGATTGAGTATCAAGTGATTAAACTAGTAGGTGGACACGTGCTTCAACATATATCAGGCGAAGGAGGACCTAACCCTATAATCAAACATAATTAAAAACTAAAGTTATACAAGTTTGTATCCAATTTTTTTTATTTTAATAGTCATCTACCAATTAGCTTCATCTGTTAGTTTTTCATTCATTTTTTTGAGTGAACTGATTAAAACATCCTTGTGAACTATGTATTATAATTTTACTTATTTTTAAAAAATTTAAATTTATTTTATGAACTAAGTGGATAATTTCTTCTAGACTTTTTTTACTTGGACTTATTTTTCACATTTCATCTCTATAGAATATCAAAACTATTTCCTTTTATATAATTTTGCTAAAGTTATCAATGATTTAGATTTTTGAGTGGAAGATTTGAAAAAAAAATATTTCAAATGTCTTTATATTAAAAGAATAAAAAATTTATCAGTGTTTAACAAAATATAATTCAAATTAGAATTAAAAATTTTTAAATTTCTCAAATTGAATTATCCTAATAAGTTTAAAAAATATGTTATTAAGAATTTGATATTCATACTACTAAATTCATCAATTTAAATATAGCTTAATCTCATTTGTCAATTCTCTTTTCAACTTCACACTTCAAATTTTTTTTTTTTTTTACTTTCTAAGATTGTTTTCATTGAAATAATGTAAGTTTTATCAAGCATATTTTTAAAATAGGGAAGATATATATTTTACGGATTAAATATAATTTACATCAAATTATCTCCTTTATTTTGAAAAATAAAGTAAATTACCTTCATATCAACAGTTTTTTTTTTTTTTCATTTTTCAAAATTTAGAAGGTATTTACTAATTTGTTTTGTTAGAGAGTAAAATACTCTTTTCTCATTATAAGAAGAGTGTAAATTGATTTTACCTAATAATTTACCATCCAAACTATACACATTTTTGTATTTTAACACTTCAATATTTCTTTTTGTTTTTTGTAATACTTTCTTCTATGTACTATATAAGGACACCTTTATTTTGGGTAATATGTTACAAAACTAACAAACATCTATTCTTCAGTGGGATTAATATGTTTCGACGTTGCATTTTCAACTATATAATGCCTAAACCCAAATATTTGTATGGTAAATTTTTCAAGCAAAATATACACTACATGTTAGGATGAAAGGAAAATAAATTTGCTTTAATAAAAATGGGTGAAACTGCTAAAATTTTGATTGTCTCGAAATTCGATGAAACTAGACCCAAAAGTAGGCCTACTCGGTAGCGTTTCTTTGGTAAATTTTCTAAGTTAAATAAGAACTACATGTTAGGATCAAAGAGAAATAAATTTTCTTAAACAAAAACGTTTAAGACTGCTAAATTTTTAATTGACTCAGAATTTGATGAAACTTGACCCAAAAGTAGGCATAACCCTACCATTTATATCGTAAAGTTTCTAAGCTAAATAAACACTAGATTTTAGGATTGAAGGAAAATAAACTTGTTTAGTTAAAAACGTATAATACTTTTAAAATTTCAAGTATCTCAGACACCCACAAAACTTGTTCCAAAAGTAGGCCCAAATCCTATCATTCGGATTGTAAATTTTGTAAGCTAAATATTCACTATATGTTTGGATGAGAGAAAAATAAAGTTGATTCAATAAAAATGCATAAAATTGCTGAAATTTCTCTTGTCTTAGAATTCAAGGAAATATGACCCAAAAGTAGGTCTAAAGCATAGCATTTTTATGTTAAATTTTCTAAGATATATAAGAACTTCATGTTAGGATGAGTAGAAAATAAACTTACTTCAATAAAAACACGTAAAACTGCTAAAATTTTGACTGTTTTAGAATTCCACGAAACTTGACACAAAAGTAACCCAAAATCCTAATATTTGTATAGCAAATTTTCTAAGAAAAATAAGGACTACATGTTAGGATGAAAGAAAAATAAACTTGCTTTAATAAAAATGCATAAATCTGCTAAAATTATGACTGCCTCAAAATTTTTCGAAACTTGACCAAAAAGTAGGCCTAATCCATAGCATTTCTATGCTAAATTTTTTAAGATAAAGAAACACTGGATGTTAGGATGAACGGAAAATAAACTTACTTCAATTAAAACGGTAAAACTGTTAAAATTTCATCTACCTCACAAATTCCACAAAATTTGACTCGACAGTACGCCTAAACCCAAATATTTGTATGGTAAATTTTTCAAGCAAAATATGTACTACATGTTAGGATCAAAGGAAAATAAACGTGCTTTAATAAAAATGGGTAAAACTGCTACAACTTAGACTGTCGCAAAATTCGACGAAACTAGACCTAAAAGTAGGCCTACTCTGTAGCGTTTGTTTGGTAAATTTTCTAAGTTAAATATAAACTACATGTTAGGATGAAAGGAAAATAAATTTGCTTTAATAAAAATATTTAAGACTGCTAAATTTTTAATTGACTCCGAATTTAATGAAACTTGACCCAAAGGTAGGCATAACCCTACCATTTATATCGTAAAGTTTCTAAGCTAAATAAAGATTGAAGGAAAATAAACTTGTTAAGTTAAAAATGTATAATGCTTTTAAAATTTCAAGTGTCTCAGACATCCACAAAACTTGTTCCAAAAGAAGGCCCAAATCCTATCATTTGGATTGTAAATTTTGTAAGCTAAAGATTCACTATATGTTTGGATGAAAGGAAAATAAAGTTGATTCAATAAAAATGCATAAAATTGTTAAAATTTCTCGTCTTAGAATTCAAGGAAATACGACCCAAAAGTAGGTCTAATGCATAGCATTTTTATGTTAAATTTTCTAAGATATATAAGAACTTCATTTTAGGATGAGTAGAAAATAAACTTACTTCAATAAAAACACGTAAAACTGCTAAAATTTTGACTGTTTTAGAATTCTACGAAACTTGACACAAAAGTAACCCAAAATCCTAAAATTTGTATGGCAAATTTTCTATGAAAAAATAAGGACTACATGTTAGGATGAAAGAAAAATAAACTTGCTTTAATAAAAATGCATAAATCTGCTAAAATTATGACTGCCTCAAAATTTTTCGAAACTTGACCAAAAAGTAGGCCTAATCGATAGCATTTCTATGCTAAATTTTTTAAGATGAATAAACACTGGATGTTAGGATGAACGAAAAATAAACTTACTTCAATAAAAACGCGTAAAACTGTTAAAATTTCATCTACCTCACAATTCCACAAAATTTGACTCGAAAGTGGGCCTAAACCCAAATATTTGCATGGTAAATTTTTCAAGCAAAATATGCACTACATGTTAGGATGAAAGGAAAATAAACGTGCTTCAATAAAAATGGGTAAAACTGCTAAAATTTCGATTGTCTCAAAATTCGACGCAACTAGACCCAAAAGTAGGCCTACTTTGTAGCATTTGTTTGGTAAATTTTCTAAGTTAAATAAGAACTACATGTTAGGATGAAAGGGAAATAAAATTTTGTTAAAAAAAACTTATAAAACTTCTAAAATTTTGATTGTCTCAGCATTCAACGAAACATGACTGTAAAGAAGGCCTAAACCCTAGCAGTTATTTGGTAATGTTTCTATTCTGAATAAGCACTAGATGTTAGCATGATAGAGAAATAAACATGGTGTAATAAAAACGCATAAATTTGCTAGAATTTCGGCTGTTTCAGAATTCCACGAAACTTGACTAAAAAGTAGGTCAAAAACCCTAGAATTTGTATTGTAAATTTTCTAAGCTAAAGAAGCAGTATAGATTAGGATGAAAAGGAAATAAATTTGATTTAGTAAAACGCGTAAAACTGCTAAAATTTTTGTTGTCTCAAAAATCCACGAAACTGAACCCCAAAGTAGCCCAAAACCATAGATTTGTTTTGTAAAATTTCTAAGCTAATAAGCACTACATGTTAGGATGAAAGAGAAATAAACCTACTTTAACAAAAATGTGTTAAACTGCTAAAATTTCGGCTGCCCCAGAATTCCCTAATACTTGACCAAGATGTCGGTTTAAACCCAAAAATATTTATGGTATATTTTATAAGATAATGAAGCACCACATGTTAGGATGAAATAAATTTGCTTTGATAAAAATGCATAAAACTGTTAAAATTTTCCATTCTCAAAATTCGACCAAACTTGACCTAAAAGTAGGCTTAAACACTTGGATCGTAAATTTTCTAAGCTAAATAAGCCCAACATTTTTGGATGAAAGCAAAATAATATGGTTTTAATAAAAACATGTAAAACTTCTAAAATATTGACTATCTCAGATTTCCACGAAACATAACTCAAAAGTGGGCTTAAACCCTCGCATTTGAATTTTAAATTTTCTAAGCTAAATAAGAACTACATGTTAGGATGAAAGAAAAATAAAATTGTGTTAAAAACAACTTATAAAACTTCTAAAATTTTGATTATGTCAGTATTCAACGAAACAAGACCGAGAAGAAGGCCTGAACCTTAGCATTTATATTGTAAATTTTCTAAGCCAAAATAAGAACTAGATGTTTGAAGATAAGGAAATAAACATGCTCTGTAAAAAACGCGTAAACCTGCTACAGTTTCAGTCGTTTCATAATTCCACGAAACTTGACTAAAAATCATGTCAAACCCATAGAATTTGTATGGTAAATTTTCTAAGATAAATAAGCATTATATGTTAGGATGAAAGGAAATATAAATTTGTTATAAGAAAATTCGTAAAAAAAAATGCAAAATTTTGGTCTGTCTCAAAATTCCACGAAACTTGACCCAAACGTAACACAATATCCTAGAATTTGTATGGTAAAGTTTCTTAGCTAAATAAGAACTACATGTTAGATGCAAGAGAAATAAACCTGCTCTAACAAAAATACATAAAACTGCTAAAATTTCGTCTACATTAGAATTTTACGAAACTTGACCAAAATTGTATGGTAAATTTCCTAAGATAAAGAAGTACTCTATGTTAGGATAAAAGAAAAATAAATATACTTTAATAAAAATGCATAAAATTGCTAAAATTTCGTCTATTTTAGAATTCGATGAAAATTTTACACAAAAGTAGTCCTAAACCTAGCATTTGTATCTTAAATTTTTCAATCTAAATAAGCTCTACATTTTAGGATGAAAGGAAAATAAACATGTTTTAAACCTGTGAAACTTCTAAAATTTCGAGTATCTCTGACTTCCATGAGACCTGACCCAAAAGTAGGCCTAAACCCTAGCATTTGAATCATAAATTTTGTAAGCTAAATAAGCACCATATGTTAGGATGAAAGAAAAATAAACTTGCTTCAATATAAACGTGTAATATTGCTAAAATTTCGCCTGTCTCGGAATTCAAGGAAACTTGATCCGAAAATTTGTCTCACCCATAGCATTTTATGTTGAATGTTGTAAGTAAAATAAGAACTACATGTTACGATGAAGGAAGATAAACTTGCTTCAATAAAAACGTGCAAACTGCTAAAATTTCGACTGTGCCTCATAATTCCATGAAACTTGACCAAAACTAGCCCAAAACGCTAGCCTTGTATGGTAAATTTTCTAAAAAAAATAAGGACTACATGTTTAGGATGAAAGGAACATAAACTTGATTAATAAAAATGCATAAAACTGCTAAAAGTTCGACTGCCTAAGAGTTCCCCAAAACTTGACTGGAAAGTAGGCCCAAATCCTACGATTTGTTTGGTAAATTTTCTAAGTTAAATAAGCATTAGATGTTAGGATGAAAGGAAAATAAACTTACTCCGCTAAAAACATGTAAAATTGTTAAAATTTCGTCTGTCTCAAAATTCCGCAAAACTTCATCCAAAAGTAGGCCTAAACCTAAACATTTTGTATGGTAAATTTTCTAAGCGAAATATGCACTACATGTTAGGATGAAATAAAACTAAACCTGGTATAGTAAAAATGGGTAAAACTACTAAAATTTCGGCTGTCTAAGAATTTGATGAAACTAGACCAAAAAAGCAGGCTTAAACCATATCATTGTATGGTAAATTTTCTAAGTTAAATAAGAACTACATGTGAGGAAGAAGGGGAAATAAAATCGCGTTAAGAAAACTTCTAAAATTTCGAAAAGAAGGCCTAAACCCTAGCATTTATGTGGTAAAGTTTCTAAGCTGAATAAGCACTAGATGTTAGAATGAAAAGGAAATAAGCATGCTCTAATAAAAATGTGTAAAACTGCTACAATTTCGGCTGCTTCAGAATCCAAAAAAACTTGACTAAAATGTACGTTAAAAGCCTAGAATTAGTATGGTGAATTTTCTAAGATAAAGTAGCACTACATATTAGGATGAAAGGAAAGTAAATTTGATTTAATAAAATACGTAAAATTGCTAAAATTTTGTCTGTCACAAAATTCCTCTAAACTTGATCCAGAAGTGGCCCAAAACCCTAGAATTTGTATAGTAAAGTTTCTAAACTAAATAAGCACTACATGTTAGGAGGAATGGGAACTAAAATTGTGCTAAAAAAAAACTTATAAAACTTCTAAAATTTCTAGGCAATGTTTGGATTCATGTTTTCACATTTTCCGAGATAAGATAAAACATACTCAATATTTATTTTTGTATTTTTACACGTTATCTGTGTGTTTTTTATTTTTTAACTTACTATATAATATATATATATATGTATTTATATATATAATACAAAAAAGACATGATTTGACAATAAATAGTGATTTTTGTCTTCAAAAAATACAACATTAAACATACAATATTTATATATATACATATTTTATATATAAAATATATATAAAAGAGATATGATTTAACAATAAATAGTGATTTTTTTGTCTCCCAAATCCTAACATCAAATCTACACCACTTATTTAAAAATATTTTAAGTTATCTCAAAATACAAATCCAAACATACCACTATTGTCTTAGAATTCAATCAAACATGACCAAAAAGAAGGCCTTAAAAGTAGGTCAAAACCCTAGAATTTGTACGGCAAAATTTTTAAGATAAAGATGCACTACAGGTTAGGATCAAGTGAAATAAATTTGTTTTAATAAAGCGTGTAAATTGGCTAAAATTATATTTGTCCCAAAATTCCACGAAACTTGACCCAAAAGTAGTCCAAAACCATAGATTTGTATGGTAAAGTTTCTAAGTTAAATAAGGACTATATATTAGGATGAAAGAAAAATAAACATGCTTTAAGAAAATTGCTTAAAACTGCTAAAATTTCGACTGTCACATAATTCGATGAAACTTGACGTAAAATTAGGCCTAAACCTAGCATTTGTATCCTTAATTTTCTAAGCTAAATAAGCAATACATTTTAGGATGAAAGAAAAATAAACTTGTTTTAATAAAAATACGTAAAACTTCTACAATTTCGACTATCTCAGACTTACACGAAACATGACCCAAAAGTAGGCCTAAATACTCGCATTTGAATAGTAAATTTTTCTAAGCTAAATAAGCACTATATGTTAGGATGAAAGAAAAATAAAGTAGCTTCAATAAAAACACGTAAAAATTGCTAAAATTTTGGGTGTCTCAAAATTTAAGAAGACCCAACTCAAAAGTAGGTCTAAACCATTTTATGGTAAACTTTCTAAGCTATATAAGAACTACAAGTTAGGATGAAAGAAAAATAAACTTGCTTCAATAAAAACACGTAAATCTGCTAAAATTTCAACTGTCTTAAAATTCAATGAAACTTGATCTAAACGTAGCCCAAAACCCTAGAATTCGTATGATAAATTTTCTAAGTAAAATAAGGATTACATGTTGGATGAAAGAAAAATAAACATGCTTTAATAAAAATGTAGAAAACTGCTAAAAGTATGCCTGTATAGAATTCCCCGAAACTTGACTAAAAAGTAGGGCTAAACCCTAGCATTTGTTTGGTAAATTTTCTAAGATAAATAAGCACTAAATATTAGGATGACATGAATATAAACTTACTTTAAAAAATGCGTAAAACTGTTAAATTTTCATCTGTCTCAAAAATCCACACAACTTGACTCAAAAGTAGGCCTAAACCCAAATATTTCTATGGTATATTTTCAAAGCCAATAAGAAGTAGATGTGAGGATGAAAGGGAAATAAAATTAAGTTAAAAAAAAACTTATTAAACTCCTAAAATTTCGATTATCTCAAAATTCAACAAAACATGACCAAAAGGATGGCCTAAACCCCAACACTTATATGGTAAAGTTTCGAATCTAAATAAGCACTAGATGTTAGAATGAAGGAAAATAAACATGATCTAATAAAAACGCGTAAAACTGCTATAAGTTCGCCTGTTTCAGAATTCCACGGAACGTGACTAACAAGTAGGTCAAGACCCTAGTATTTGTATGGTAAATTTTCTAAAATAAAGAAACCTTACATGATAAGATGAAAGGAAAATAAATTTATTTTAATAAAATCTGTAAAACTGCTAAAAGAAATTTGTCTGAAAATTACACAAAACTGGATCCAAAAGTAGCCCTAAACCGTAGCATTTGAATTGTAAACTTTCGAAGCTAATTATGCACTATATGTTAGGATGAAAGGAAAATAAACTTGGTTCAATAAAAACGCGTAAAATTGCTAAAATTTCAACTGTCTCATAATTCAAGAAAAGTTCACCCAAAAGTAGGTCTAAACCATAGCATTTTTATGGTAAATTTTATAAGCAATAAAAGAACTACATGTTAAGATGAAAGAAAAATAAACTTATTTCAATAAAAACACGTAAAATTGCTAAAATCAAAACATGATCCAGAAAAGCCCAAAACCCTAAAATTTGTTTGGTAAATTTTCTAAGCAAAATAAGTACTACATATTAGGATCAAAGAAAAATAAACCTACTTTAACAAAAATGCATAAAATTGCTAAAATTTGGACTGCCTCATAATTTCCCAAAATTTAATGGAAAAGTACGCCTAAACCCTAGCATTTGTAAGATAAATTTTGTAAGGTAAATAAGCACTAGATGTCAGGATGAAAGGAAAATAAACTGTTAAAATTTTATCTGTCTCAAAATTCCGCCAAACTAGACTCAAGAAAAGGCCTAAATCCAAACATTTATATGGTAAATTTTCTAAGCGAAATATGCACTACATGTTAGATTGAAAGAGAAATAAACCTGCTTAAACAAAAATGGGTTAAACGGCTAAAATTTCGACGGTCTCATACTTCGACCAAGCTAGATCCAAACGTAGGCCTAAACCTTAGCATTGTATTGTAACTTTTCTAAGATAAGTAAGAACTACATGTTAGGATGAAAGAGAAATAAAATTGTGTTAAAAAAAACTTATAAATCTTCTAAAATTTTGATTGTCTCAAAATTCACCGAGATATGACCAAAAAGAAGGTCTAATCCCTAGCAATTTTGTGGTAAAGTTTGTAAGCTAAATAAGCACTAGATGTTAGAATGAAGGGAAATAAACATGCTCTAATAAAAACGCGTAAAACTACTACAATTTCGGTTGTTTCATAATTCCACGAAACTTGACTAAAAAGTAGGTCAAAATTAAATCCTAGAATTTTTATGTTAAAGTTTCTAAGATAAAGAAGCACTACCTATTAGGATGAAAGGAAAATAAATTTGCTTCAACAAAATGTGTAAAACTGCTAAAAGTCTATCTCAAAACCACGAAACTGGACGCAAAAGTAGCCCAAAATCCTGGGGCTTGTGTGGTAAAGTTTCTAAGTTAAATAAGCAGTATATGCTAGGTTGAAAGAGAAATCAACCTGCTTTAACAAAAATGCATAAAATTGCTAAAATTTCGCCTGCCTAAAAAGTCCCTAAAACATGACAAAAAAGTAGATCTAAACCCTATAATTTTTATGGTCAATTTTCTAAGATAATGAAGCACTACATGTTAGCTGAAAGGAAAATAAATTTGTTTTAATGAAAACGGGTAAAATTGTTAAAATTTCAGTTGTCTCAAAATTTGCAAAACTTGACTCAAATGTAGGCAAAAATCAAAACATTTGTGTGGTAAATTTTCTAAGCGAAATATGCACTACACGTTAGGATGAAAGAAAAATAAACTTGTCTTCATAAAAATGTGTAGCAGCTAAAATTTCGACTGTCAGAAAATTCGACGAAACACGACCCAAATTTAGGGCTAAACCTTAGCATTATATGGTATTCTAAGCTAAATAAGAACTACATGTTATGATGAAAGAATAAAATTATGTTAAAAAAAAACTTATTAACCATCTAAATTTTTAATTTTCTCAGAATTCAATGAAACATGACCGAAGAGAAGGTCTATACCCTAACATTTATATGGTAAAGTTTCTATGCTAAATAAGCACTAGATGTTAGAAAGAAGGGGAAATAAACATGCTCTAATAAAAACGCGTAAAACTGCTACAATTTTGGCTGTTTAAGAATTCCACGAAACTTTTCTAAAAAGTAGGTCGAAATTCAAGAATTTCTATGATAAAGTTTCTAAGATAAAGAAGCACTACATGATAGGATGAAAGGGATATAATTTTTTTATAATGAAACGCGTAAAACTGCTAAAAGTTTTATCTATCTCAAAATTCTACTAAACTAGACCCAAAAGTAACACAAAACCCTAGAATTTGTAGGGTAAAGTTTCTAAGCTAAATAAGTTCTGTTATGATGAAAGAGAAATAAACCTGCTTTAATAAAAATGAGTAAAACTGCTAAAATTTCGTCTACCTAGAATTCCCCGAAACTTGACCAGGTAGTAGGTCTAAATACCTAGAATTTTTATGGTCAATTTTCTATGATAAAGGAGCACTACAAGTTAGGTTGAAAGGGGGATAAATTTGCTTTAATAAAAACGCGTAAAGCTGCTAAAATTTTGACTGTCTCATAATTCAACGAAACTTGGCCCAAATAATTCGGCCTAAACCTAGCATTTGTATTATAAATTTTCTAAGCAAAATAAGCACTATATTTTAGGATGAAAGGAAAATAATCTTGTTTTAATAAAAACCCGTAAAACTTCTAAAATTTCGGGTATCTCTAACTTCCACGAGACATGATCCGAAAGTAGGGCTAAACCCTAGCATTCAAATTGTAAATTTTCTAAGCTAAATAAGCAATATATGTTAGGATGAAAGTAAAATAAACTTGCTTCATCAAAAACGCGTAAAATTGCTAAAATTAAGATTATCTCAGAATTCAAGGAAACTTGACCCAAAAGTAAATCTAAACCATAGTATTTTTATGATAAATTTTCAAAGCTATATAAAAATTACATGTTAGGATGAAATAAAAATAACCTTGTTTCAATAGAAATGCGTAAAATTCCTAAAATTTAGACTCTCTCAGAATCCCACGAAGCTTGACCCAAAAAAGCTCAAATTCCTCAAATTTGTATGGTAAATTTTGTAAGCAAAATAAGTACTAAATATTAGGATGAACGGAAAATAAACTTGCTTGAGTAAAAATGCATAAAAATGCTAAAAATTTTGACTGCCTTATAATTCCCCAAAAGTTGACTGAAAAATAGGCCAAACCCTAGCATTTGTATGGTAAATGTTCTAAGCTAAATAAGCAACAGATGTAAGGATGAAACGGAAATAAACTTACATTAATAAAAATGTGTAAATCTGTTAAAAATAGTGTATGTTCAAAGTTCTGCAAAACTTGACTAGAATGTAGTCCTAAACCCAAACAGTTTTATGGTAAATTTTCTAAGCGAAATATGCACTATATGTTAGGTTGAAAGAGAAATAAATCTGCTTTAACAAAACTGGATAAAACTGCAAAAAATTCGACTGTCTCATAACTCGACGAAACTAGATCCAAAAGTATGCCTAAACCATAGCATTGTATGGTAAATTTTCGAAGCTAAATAATAGCTACATGTTAGGATGAAAGGAAAATAAAATTATATTAAAAAAAAAACTTATAAAACTTCTAAAATTTTGATCGTCTCAAAATTCACCGCAATATGACCAAAAAGCAGGCCTAATCCCTAGCATTTATGTGGTAAAATTTCTAAGCTGAATAAGCACTAGATGTTAGAATGAAAGGAAAATAAACATGCTCTAATAAAAATGCGTAAAACTGCCACAGTTTTGGTAGTTTCATAACTCCACGAAACTTGACTAAAAAGTAGGCCAAAACTCCTAGATGTATGGTAACTTTTCTAAGATAAAGAAGCACTACCTGTTAGGATGAAAGAAAAATAAATTTGCTTTAATAAAATGCGTAAAACTGCAAAAATTTTGTGTGCCTCAAAATTCTATAAAACTAGATCCAAAAGTAGCCCAAAACCCTGCAATTTGTATGGTAAAGTTTCTAAGTTAAATAAGCAGTACATGTTAGGTTGAAAGAGAAATCAACCTGTTTTAACAAAAATTATTTTAATAAAAACTATAATAAAAGACAAGACATTTGATCCCTCAGTATATTAGATTGAAAGGCAATTGGTTGAACCATTGTTAGGCCGCCCTGGCGAAGGTAGTGTCAAAGACAGGACATTTGATCCCTTAATATATCGGTGCAAGAGGGTCGTGTTTTCAAAACACGAAAGATGATTATGTGGGTCCATGGTACCATCTTATTTTGCTATAGTCGGAGCACAACAGTTCACGAGTAGTTCATCCACCATTACTCCTTCTGTTAAGGGGACACCCTACTGCAGGCACTCCAAGCGTACCAGCCACTAAGGAGGGACATCCTACTGAGCTTCAAAAGAGGGTCCCTAGCCTCCTGCAATCAACGGTGTACGGGTAGGGGGTGCCCTTTCAACTTCCTCTTCTGGGACATTCACGTCGGACAGAGTCACTGTGTGGGTTGGGACTAGTGTCGCCATTTGCTCTCATTTGGCTATTGCAATAATCTGTTGTATGGTCCCTAGGAATGCTGGGGACAATTCACCTAAAGAGATATCGGAGGTGGTACTACGACATGGAGGCTCAGTGAGCTGGTCCGCAAGTGGTCCTAGGATTGTCGTCCAACTAGTTGGGGACAAGGGCGCCCTTGGCACAACCTGCAGGCTTTGGAGCTACTAGCTGTCTCCATGGCCTTCTGTTTGTTCAGTACTTTGCTGAGTGTTTTCATTGCTACTCATGTCTTTAATTGTGTGTTCCCACAGACGACGCTATTTGATGCGTGTGAAAATAGCACGGGTCCAATAGATCTAAACTATCGTTCAATGCTTGGGTTGAACCGTATATTGATCCTAAATGGGGGGCCTACAAAAAACATGATAGCACTCTGACGCCCCAATTAGTATTGAATTCGACATGAAACAAAGTAAAAACGTTAGAAAATTTAATTAAAAATTGAGATATGGTGAATAAAGTTGATAAAAGTACAAGAGTTCGTGATAATATGTTTAGAAATGGCTTAAGAGATAATTTAGAGAGTTAGAGACCCTTCCCCGCCTTGAGGGGAGCAAACTTGTTGGGCTGTAAATTTAGACTGATCCAAGAGGCGTCTTAGGCGTCCTCCCTTCTTATTGGGATTCTTGGTTAGTGGGGCTATTTCGACTTGCATGTTTTGGGTCAAGGCCTGGGGTATCCAAGGGCCCAAGCGTCCTTGTCACTTTGGGTCTGGTGCACACACATCAGCCACATCAAAGGAAAAGATTAAAGTTTGATAAGATTCATTGAACATATGCATGCTTTTTGAGATGCATTACATATAATTTAGAAATCTAAAAGTCTTCTAGTTTTTCCTAGTGAGAATATATAATTAAATAAATTAAAATAATGTAAAAAAGTTACTAACTAATTTGATCGCGATGCAAACCTCAAGCTGAACATAATTTATTGAGTTGTTGATAATAAGGCTAGCATTTAAGAAAATTTTGAGATAATAATATGAGATCATAAGGTCAATAAGAATAAATTATATGAATTACCATATTGACCAATTAATATATTTTTAGTAAAATTGTGTAATAAAATAACAAAAAAAATCCTCAAGCGAGCAATTTATGAATAGTCTTATTCATTGTGATGTGTGTAAAATCTGCATGGGTTAACTATTTGATGGGCTTGATCATCTTGGTGGGCTAAAGTCTCATGCAAGCTTTTGGATGGGGATCTGTAAAAACAATGTTAGCACTATGATATTCAAATCAGTATCCAATATTAAAATAATAATACTGAAATGCACGAATATGAGCGAATTATGATGAAATATATTGAAAGATTGTGTATAAAAATAAAAGTGTGTGATAGAAATTATTTGAGAATATTCAAAAAGTCATCCCCTTCTTTAAGGGACTAAACTTACTTTTATAGCCGAGGTCCCCCAGCAACGAAGGGGTTTGATCTCTAAGAGAGTTGAGGATTCTATGAATAAGTATCCTAGGCATTCTTTATCTAGATAATTGGAGGAATCTGTAAGTGTCTATCCTGTCTTGGAGAGTCCAATGAGATTAGAGTCCTTCTCTGTTAGGGGACGTCTTTCTGAACCTTTTCATAAGCTTTTTCTCTTCATATTTTGCTACTTGAATTGTGCACCTGGTTGGCTGAAAGGTGCAATTGGACTTTTCGGGCCTCCGATGAAACAGGTCCTTCTCTTGGGCCTTTGCTCTCTTGGGCTGTAGCTAGGGGAGGCTTATGAGGCCCTTCTTGCCTTTTATACTTCGTTAGAAATTGAAAAGTGGTTCTGGATTTGGACCTTGTATTTATGACCACATCAAATTAAAAGTAATTGCATATAGTAGGAATAAATTTTAGTTCATAATATTCGTCACAAACAAGTAAAATAATATTTAATATTATTTAAATTAATATATATAAAAAGAACGTTTTCAACTCGGCGTACATATTTACTGTCAGTTAAAAACCAGAGGACCGAAGTAGGCTGTAACAGTAGTACATGAGTTGAGAATATAAAAAAGGAAGAAAAGTAGAGAAATTGATCTAACAGCAGGCGCGAGTGAGAAGCAGAAAACGGGAGCAGAGATGTTGAATTTGACTCTGTTTCTCTGCATTTTATGGGCTCTGAGCTTACTCTACGGAGAGTGGTTTGCCTATTTGGTGCCTTCACTCTGGACCTGTTCTTGGCCTCATCGGCGCCCATCTTCTTCTTCGGTAAAACCCATTGAAAAAACTGGATTTTTTTTTGAACTTTTTCATCCCTAACTCTATTAATAGTATACGTTTTCTATTAGAGTTCATGGAAAAAGACTTGAATTTGATTATCTGGCTGTGTTTGTAAAGTTGGTCTATGGATAAATTATGGATCTTGTGTTCAAATGGACCACTATGATGATTCTTGGTTATGAGGTTGTTACTATCTTAGGTTTAGTTTGTCTGTCGGACCTTCTTTTACCTTAATTTCCCTCCATCTTCCAGACAATAGAAGGATGCATTTTGAACTACTCAAACAGAAAAAGAAGAAAGAGGGATAATGATCTGAAGGGTCAAAGAAACATTTGTATAGACCGATATTTCCATAAAAGGTTTGGTTTGTGTGTCTGAACCAAATTCAAAATTGGTCTCCCTTAAATACTTTAGATGAGATAGCTCCAACTCTTTTGCATAATGTAATGCATCAAAATTATGATTCTGTTGTTATGCTAAGCAGAATTGTTAGTATGGAAGAAGTTTCATTTCACTAATAGTTGATTAATTCATAATTGCTCTAGTTTAATTGTTTCTCTCTTTGCTTATATATAATATGAACTTCCTTAATTAAGCATTAGAAAATGGTAATGTAGTTAAATCTGCATTTCTAACTTATTTTCTGCTATGTGCTTATCTTTGTATGAACAAATGAAAATTAGAATGCATGCATTCTCACAGTTTTATTTCTGAAAATCTCAGCTGGATGGAGTTGATTATCTGAGTAAGTATGTGAAAATTGCTGTTGTTGCCGATCCTCAGGTATGCTTATATAAGGAAGGAATGTGATTGCCTTGATGTTTTTTATGCTGCAATGGTACATTGAAAATGAATCTTTTTGATCATTGTTGGTGAATTGGGTTTCTTGATGATAACAGCTCATGGATAGGACTTCCCTTCGTCTTCCTCCAAAATCATTTGCTCTGGAGTTCGCTCAGTTCTATACTGATTTATACATGCGTAGGGCGTTCCTTTCATCTGTATTGCCCTTAAAACCAGATGTGGTATTTTTTCTTGGTGATTACTTTGATGGGGGTCCCATACTGTCGGATGAAGAGTAAGTACAGTTTCATGAAAATTTAGAAAATTAGATTATCCAGTTGGAGATTCTAAAAAGTATTTAGAAAATGATCTGCCACAAACACTAAGTAAGCTCAGGATGTGCTGAAAACCTCATATTTCGCCCTTTTCTTATTTAAAATCATTACACCCCTAGCCAAACCCTATGACTTTACCTATCATGTTTTATTTCCCACTTCGATTGGTTATGTAGGATCTGGGGGATTATATTCTGATTAAACTCTCTTTTAGATAACAATGATAATCTTTATCAGATATATTGTTAGGTGTGCTGTGATTTTCGTACGAAGTTACCTAAACTACCAGAAACTTAGAACTTCGATCAGATGGCGCCAACTGATAATTGTTATGAACTTGAACAAGCAGATATATATTTTCTAGTTGAAAAAGTGAACAGAGATGATATTTATTTTCTCCGTTGGTTCATATCGCTATAGAGAAGATTCACACTATTGAAGTCTCTGTGTCTTATATGATATCCAGTGCTATCCAATTCATAATTAGCATCAAGGATGAACTAAGTCATCCTTGATTTGATATTTATCCTAACTCCTTCAGTGGCAGTTATTGATTTGTTTTACTAATAGATGGCAGGAATCTTTGGGCCGTCTTAGGCATATTTTCAACCTGAATATGCTTCAGAAATCTTCAAACACAAAAGTATACTACCTTTCTGGCAACCATGACATAGGATACTCAGCTTTCAACTCCCGAAAGCTAGAGGTTTGTTTGCTATTCCTAGTACATGTATTTGCAGCACATGTTTTCTGTCAACTATTCTATATGTGAATCAACATCTAATGGTGCTGATGCATGAGATAATTTCAGCATTTAATTCAGTACTAGCTATTGGTCTAATAATTGTAATGTATAATCTTTCTCCTATCTTCACATTTATGTTACACAGACTGTAAAACGCTATGAGGGAGAATTTGGGGTAAGAAACTTTAAAGTTACTCTTGGAAACGTGGACTTCATTGCAATTGATGCGCAAACTTTGGATGGTAATGACTGATGTCTCTAATAGCTGTAATTCTGGTTATATTACTATTCATGATTCAAATCACGAGATCATTTTGTTGGTTCTTGATAGCTACAGAATGTGACGCTTATAAGTACACCTGTGAAACATCCCTTACCTTTCTGTTCTATATTGGAGTTGACTTATTAATCACCCTAATTTTGCTCTGTTCTAGTTAGGAGTTCACTTATTTGATGTCAACATGTAGTCAAAATAGAAATCTAGCTGCAAATACTTATGGGCCAATTTGTTTCTCTCACCCTAGACATGGGAGGCCCTGATTACTTCAGGATTGCAAATCCCTGATCACATCTGAGTTGTACTTGCTATAACTTGCTAAAGTTGGTCGTAACAAGAGAAACATGAATCGTGCTCTATTGGCTGGGTCTAAAGTTTGCTTTTGCTCTCACTGTTACAGCTATATGATATATTGCAGGTCGTCCCCAAAGTAAACTCACATCAGCCACCTGGGACTTCATAAAAAATGTCTCTAAAGGTACATGCGACAATGTTCAAGTCATAGACATTTATTAGTTCGTTCAGAGAATATAATGCACCTGACATTCTTTGAATTTTGCAGATACTCGTTCTACTCCAAGAGTTTTATTGACTCACATCCCTTTATATCGGCCGGATGGGACTCCTTGTGGCCCTCATCGTTCTGCATCAATCATCAATCAGGTAAGTGCTAAGACCTTATCTTGTGATCTTTCTGGGTGTTCATTTCAGTATAATGCTTTCTTTTGTTATTTTTCCTACAAGTATTTCGATAATCATATGTGCTTACCTGGTCCCAGCGAATTTATCTTGATCGTGATCAAGAAATAATGTAAGCTACTTGTCTTATTTCAATAATCATATGTGCTTACCATCAATAGAGTAATTATTGCCAATCTTGTCCGTTTATCGTGTGGGTACAGGTATCAGAATTATATCACTAAAAGCTCGACGAATGTCCTGCTGGACCTAATCCAACCTGTATGTATTTCCATTCTTCCTCTATATATGTAATATGCTGAAACAATAACTCAAAAGGTGAGAATTAATGTGTTTGTGCAGTCACTTGTCCTCTCTGCTCATGATCATGATCAATGCACAGTTACCCACATGTCTAAGAATGGTCCAGTCATTGAGGTGAACTCCTTAGTGCCTTATTTTCCCCTCTTGTGGTGCAGTCAATGATATGCTGGCTTTTAAAGTTGATTCTTGGAATTATACAGCAAACTGTAGGAACCGTAAGCTGGCAGCAAGGAAATTTGTATCCTTCTTTTATGCTACTATCTGCCAGTAATTCAACGTTGTCAGATGGATCCTCTCCAGAAACTGCTGCTTCCTCTCAGATCTGCTTTCTTCCCATGCAAACACATATATATCTATGGTACTTAGCACTTGGGGTTTTTCCGTGGTTATTATTTTCTTTTGGGTTGTTGGTGTTCCTCAGTCTTTTCTTAATCTAATTTTTGTTCTGAAAGTTTTAATTTGATGGATGTGTCAGGTATTTATCTCTCTTTGCAATGACCCTTGTTATTGTCCTCCTTTGGCCAGCAAATGATGTCCTCATTTTGCGAAAGCTTGGCGAGCTAATGGGTTGTATCAGAAGTCTATACAATAGCTTTAGCAATAGCATGAAAGAGAAAACTGAAGATGAAAATTGTGAGTATGAAGAGATTTGGGATGCAGAAGGAACAATGCACCTTATCAAGAAAAAGAAAAAGGTTTCCTCCGTAGTCTTGAACGAGAGAAGCTCATTGGAGAGGTAGTATCCATGTTCACACATGAAACTTTCTAATTTACCTTTCACTTATTTTCAGCAAAAATTTAGATGGTCTCATCATTTATAGGGGTAATATTGTGATGCGATCAAGAGTTCGGAAGCAGACGGGACAAGAAACAGATGCCTCAAACCTAGATGAAAGTATACATGTGGTGTCAGCTAGAACAAACAAATCAAAAGCAAAAATGATGATCTGGAGACTATTACGGGCATCACGAGCAATACTTACTATTGCTGCCTTCAATGTTCCTCTGTATGTCCTGCTGGTATTCAAAGATTGGATGGACAAATGACTTGAAAACTTTCTGAGTTGGTTACCAATCCTCAGACTGATCTAAATGCCAGTGAGGACATCTCTGAAAGTGGAAGTAATGTATTTTGAGTAAGCAATGGGATCGAAGCAATGGCTGCTGTGTTCCGTTGTTCCATGATTCTGTAATCTGTGTTGATATAGTCGATCCATTAGGTTATTGTTGAAGGCCTACTCTGCTGTTCTGATAGCAGAAAGTTGTCAAGCCTGCTTCAGATATGTATCGTCTTGTATTACTTGTTTGTATCATTTCGCGGTCGTGAGGAATCAAGCTGCTTCAATTCATAATGGGGCCTCGTTGCATGGT
This sequence comes from Sesamum indicum, assembly GCF_026168435.1. NCBI lineage: Eukaryota > Viridiplantae > Streptophyta > Magnoliopsida > Lamiales > Pedaliaceae > Sesamum > Sesamum indicum. Next base: position 16,912,295 of record NC_142664.1, on the reverse strand, counting down.
TGAAACAGCAGTGAACAGAACAGAACTCGGCTCTTTTGTTTCGTAGGAAGGTACTCGATGTCTGTGGTTGAGGAAAGGAAGTCACTTAGTTTTGCTGTTCCATTTTAACTTGTTCATCAAATTGTCTGGAGTTGGCATAGAAACTATTGATACCGTCATCGATGTAGTACCAAGTGAGCTGACATTTGTTCTTGAAGGATTTTCTGAGAGAAAGAATAGCCAAGAGAAGAATTCATGCATGTATTCTAGGTACAAAATAGTTTCTTAATTTTTTTATATACAGAAAAGAGGCACCAAATTTAGGTTTGAAGGTAGGAAATGAAGAAAAGTTGACCGAAAACTGAACTCATGTGATGTACTTAAGAAAGTGCCATTACCCCATTCTTCCAGAGATTTTAAGGGAAAAGTTAAAATTAATTAACACATATATGTATGTATAAATTAGAGGGAAAATTTTATCTTAAATCAAGTTTCGTCAAAATCGCAATTAAATATATAAAAGTATAATTTACTTGTTAAGTGATTAGTGTATATTTAAAAAAAATTGATCAATTACAGAATAAGTGTATTATATTTATTATGTGATTGATTTGATTCAATCAAATTTGCTTTAAGTAAGAATTTTTCAAATTCAAGAACAAAATTTGATCGGATCAAGCTACCCAGATGTTGCAGAAGACGAGAAATACTTTATCCTTAATATTGGGAGTAAAAATATAACAAAAGCCATGTAAATAAAAAGAAATATATATATATATATCTCAATTTAACGGAGCTACAATGGTCATTAAATAATTCCAATGCGTATCTACTGTATATCATAAACATGCAGTTATTCGTAAACGACCCTCCAATTTATCACACAAATTATGCAATACATTGAACCTTATATTTGCCCACCTCCTAAAGCTGGGGAACGACAATTATTACACAAAGGAATAACTTTATTTCATTGGTTTACACACACACACACACGCACACGACATATATATATATATATATAGTCCTTACACCACATTCTCCAGTTCTAAGCTGCTGGCCTTCACATGACTCTCATGAGTAAGTACGTACTTGAATTATTCTCTTGGAAATCCAATCATTCCTTCATGCATTAGCCCTTCAAGAGATGCTCCGTTTGTTTTTATAAGAAAGCCTCAACTCGCATAGCCTCCATATATATATATATAAATAATCTCTCCTTTGCCAAAAAAAAACCTAATCAATGGAATTTCTCCGTTTAGGTATAAAAAACAGGAAAAGTGGTATTTTAGTTAAGGAGAGAGGTAGCCACACACATATATATATATATATATATCGGACTAATACAAAAAGAAGCCATTTGGAGAAAAAGATAACAATCGCCCCCTATCCATCTTGCTCATCCATCACTCTTAATTTGCTCTTATCTTGGAATATTGACGACACTGTACAGGCTAGAGGCCAGTGTAAAAATTGAGGGTTCAAGGTTCCTAGCTAGAAAAAGGGAAATTTGGAGATGAATATATATATATATGTACTGTCATAACTATATATATAAAGAGAGAGAGAGAGAAAAAGAGAGAGAGAGAGAGGGGTATAGGGTATCAAATATTTTGGTGAAAAAATCAAGGGTTTTACTTTGAGCTAGGACATGATCATTCATCTCCTTTAATGCACGAACAGAGCAGGATGGTGGCGCAGCGGCGGAGAATGTAAATGCGAGCTCGCTGTTCTTTGAGCAAAGAATCGCATTTTCTTGTGAATCCACTGACGCTCTTTGATCTCTTCGACGACGAATTGTAAACTCGATCAACATTACAATCCTTGAATACTAGTTTCAACTCAGCCATTTTCCTTTTCCAGGTTTGATCAGATGGTTACGTAGAATAATCCCCCGGAAGAGAAAAGGATAGGGAAAAAAGCTCACAATTGAACTGAGCTGGACCCTTGAGGGAAAACGGGCCAGCTGTTTCAAATATTTATACTAAGTGAAGTTGACTAGGTTTGGATTCGGGGTGGGGGTGGGGGATGAACATGGTCAGTTTTGAGGGCTCTGCATTGGAAAATGTGGCAAGTATTAATATTTATGCAGTGGTGGATGGATTCTTTTTGTAAAAGATGACGAGAAGTGAAGTGGGACTGAAGGGATGGCTCAAACAAATAATATAATTATTACGTGTGAATTAATTAGAGTGAAGTTAATTATTAATTAGGATTAGAGAAGTGATAAAGGGGTGCATCAGAAGTGGAGGGTTGCTTAAACACGACAAGGCAACAGCAGTGATTATGGGAACAGTATGTCGGATAGATCGTAGCTGCACTTGGTTCTTACACGGAATTATATGTTATTTAGCTTAAGGGTAAACAACGATTTTGGTGTCATGAGTTAGATTTATTTCACCTTTAATTCAATTTATTATGGGATTAGTATATTAATTCTATAACATATAAAAATTAATATTTTGGTCCTATCTATTTTTTATTTACAGGTTAAATTGCACTTACTGCCCCGTATGTTAGGGGGTAGCAAATCAGAAACTCTAGTTAAAGGGGTAGCAAATAACATCGCAAAATTATATTTTTTTTGGTTATTTAAGGACTCCGGTAATCGAAGTTTTCAAAAGTGTCGGAATCCACCAACCTGGACACAAATTAGGGTTCCAATTTGGGGGTTATGCTGAAGTGGCTGTGGTGTAAAACATAAGTGCCAACTAAGCCAAAAAAACACAAAAGAAAAAAAAACCAAACATAAAACCCAAAATAAAAGAAGAAGAAATCTCTTTCCTCTCAAATCGACCGAAGCCTTCCTTCTCAGACAAAAATCCCTAAACCCGAACACTCCCCATTCCTGAATAAGACGACCAACCCCAACCCGTCACCATTTTCCCTTGCTCCGAGCCCGACTGTACTAAGATTGAAGCAGATTGCATTATGTCTTCCATGTCCAGTTGGACACATTGTTATTGTGGTAAGCCAACTTACATTCGCACATCTTGGACTGACCAAAACCCAGGTAGACGATTCATTCATGTCATGACTACAAGGTATGTAGAGAACAGTTCGTTTTTCCTTTCTTTTTTTGCGTTTTTTGTACTCTTTATTTTTTCTTTTTTTGGTGAAAAATGTAGAATAATGGGTGTAGATCTTCCAGTGGGAAGATCCTCCAATGTGCTCAAGAGCAAGGTCTATAATTCCTGGCTTGGTAAGGAAGATGAATCAACTAGAAATGGAGAAGATAAAGATAGAAAAGAAGATGAAATTTTACTTCATGTTGCTTGCTTTTTCATGATTTTTTTTTAATTTGGATGCTAGGAAGTGGTGCAAAGACGGAGTAATTTGTGTAAGGAAGTGGATTTCCATGTTTATATAATTGATGGTGTTTTGCTATGTAAGGTTGAGATTAGTCACGATTATGGATTTGATTTTTATGTTTCTGTTCCTTTAGTAATGCATTTGTTCCTTTATGTAATTGATGGTGCTTTGCTATGTAAGGATTATGAATTTGATTTTTAGTAATGCATTTGTTCCTTTATGTTTATATTGTCATGTGAATATAACAAGCAATCAGCATTGGATCAGACAACCTGGGAATATAATAAGCTATTAATATTAAGTAATAGATTATATTAAAAACAGTAAAGACATAAAAAATAGTAATAGATTATATTAATATGATCATCTCAAAACATGTTTGAATAAGTTTGCCAAACAATGGCAATCAAAAGGGCTAAAAAAAACCATAAAACACTGGTAATCAAAAGCCAATGAAAAGTGTATCAAACCATTGCCAAACACTGCCTGTCTATTTTACAAATAAGCCAAAATGCCAACTAAGTCAAAAGTACAGCTAAGTTGATCAAGTCTATTTTTCTACAGATTTCTTGCTACTGCTTCCTAGAGGCCATTTTGAGCTTAATCTCTACAAGTTTGATAGTGTGATGAATTTCCTTCCCCCTTGCACGATGACTGGAAAGTATTCTTGGACTGAATGTTGTGTGACACTGTATTGATTACCAAACATAGGAGGGGGGCTCTAATATTTACCCTTGATATTGCACTATTGGGATGTCCAACATTCCGCAGTTGAGTATACATTGAAGGTCCCTTAGTGTACTTGGGAGTTGGAAACTGGATTGGACACTTGAAGGGTAGCCAAGATCTCATTTTCTGTAGATTGTGAGGTGACGAGGCTCTGCATGAACAGGGACAAATGTTAAATAAATTGTGAAAGAAAGCTGCAAAATATGTGAAGTAATACTTACTATAATTGGAGGCAAAAGCTGCACCATTTCTGCCTCATTTATGACCTTCTCTTTTCCTTTGTTTTTCCCCTGAGAAACATTATAACAACATATGACAAAACAACTGGGGGTAAAATAATTTCTACCTCATTGTCCACTTGCATCATTTCTGCCTCATTTATGACGTTCTTTTTTTCTTTGTCTTTCCCCTAAGATACATCAGAACAAACATGAAAACAACTAGAAAAAACTTAACAAGCAAACAAGAAAATTTCATAAAAATGGGAACAAACCACTTTATTTTGTGATTGCTGTGTTGAAATCCTCTCTCTCTTACTTACATTGAGCTTTGTTGGTAAAGCTTCATCAGCTCCAAAGACATCTGCAGTTGGTTCTTCAATGGTCAAGTTTTTAATTTCTTCATTTGTTTGTGTTTGATCTTTAGTTGGGCATGTCCTTGTATTATGCTTTTCCTGACCATACTTAGAGCATTTGACTGTTGTCTGTTGTCTTTTCAGCTTCATTCCATTGCCTCTTTTCCCTTGTTTTTTTCTTTGTCATAGGCTCATCTGGATCTCTTCTTCTTGCATTGGAAGGTCTCCCACTCCTTCTGCCAAACCTTGGTGGCAATGGAGTATGAAACATGTCTCATTCCACTGATTCTCACCACCTATTAGCATTATTACACTTGCATATATCATCTTGTAAGCAATTACAGAATAACATTCATCAATGTAATCTTTAGGATCATCTTTCTGATTGAAAATTACTGAGATGGCATGCTTACAGGGAAGCCCACTAAGTTCCCACTTCCTACAACTGCAAGTATGGTTTGATAAGTCCACTGCACATTGACCACCATCAAAGTATGATATCTGATAATGAAAATCATCAACTTTAATGGGAATACAATCACCAACGTTTTCTATATGTTTGTCAAGTATTTTTCTTATTCTTGGACAAATTCTTCCTTTCCACTTTGCTTGAGCCATGTCCCTATTTTCCTGCAGTCTCTTCATAAAAAAATCCCTTATCCATTCTAGCATAGTCAGTGTTGGCTTCTCCTTAGCATCTAGTATCATCATATTGAAGGCCTCACAGCAATTGTTCAGCAACATGTCACACTTTACGTTAGGACTAAAGTGTGACCTACTCCACTATTCAGGAGGTTTATCAGAAAACCAATCAAAAGTAGTTTGCTTAAGAATTTGGATGTCCCTCATTCTAGCCTTAAACTCCCCTTTGGTACATACCTTTGTAGCTCTCCATAAAACATGCTTGAATGCCAACCCTCTAGAACCTGCAGTTTTGAAGTTACTGTGCATATGGCTTACACAGAACCTATGAGCTGCAGTAGGTAACACTTCTTGAAAAGCTTTAATTAATCCTTTCTGTTTGTCAGACATAAAGACATATTCAATATGATTTTCAATGCCCAAATCAGTTTCAATAATATGAGAAACCACTCCCAAGTTTCCCTTGATTCTGTGTTTACAACAACATATACAATTGGGTAAAGATTGTTGTTTGGGTCCACCCTTATTGTAGTTAAAAGAATTCCCCCATGAGGCCCCTTAAAGTGGCACCCATCTACGCCAATTATCTTCCTACACCCCTCCCTGAAACCAGTTTTCATGCCTGCAAAGCATACATAAAACTTATTGAACCTGTTTTCCCCTCCCACATCCTCCCCACAATGACAGTGCTACCTAGATTGGTTCTTCTAATCTCATCTGCATAATCCCAAAGTCTTGTGTATTGGTACTTAGGACTTCCCTCAAGCTTTTTCAATGCTTTTCTTTTGGCCCTATAAGCTTGATCTTTGGAGATATGACACCTAATCTCATTTATAGCATCCACTCTAAAACCCTTCACAAACCTCTTGGGATCTAATTAGAATCTGTCAAAATATTTATCACAGTGCCAACTAGACTTTACATTTTTAAGATTGAAAGTCTTGGCATATTCGTGTTTAGGGTTGTAATCCCTAATTTGAAATGTGCATTCATCTTTTACTTTACGAGCATGTAACCTCCAATCACATTCTGTATCACCACATTCAGTATAGTACCTGTTTAGATCACTTTTTGTGCAAATTATATGCCTTCTTGTCTTAATTGCATGAGACTGAATAGCCTTTTTAAGCTCACCCTTTGTGCTAAATATCATCTCCAATACAAATGTTGGATCAAATTTTTCAACAGGATTAAAAATAGGGTAGCTACATTCAATTTGCTCATCATCACTGACATTATTTTCATTTAGATCACATCTCACCCATAATATCTGTTTCACCATAATTACTAGACCCACTTAGACCATCAGTTAGATTTTCATCATCAATTGGTAAATTTGAAGTGGTTTTATCATCCACATAATCATCAAATAATCTGTCATCATCATCTATCTCTGTTGATAAATCATAGTCAGAATCAAAATGCATAAAGCAATAGGGGACCAAGAGGGGCCACAAAAATCGTATAATATTTAGGAGGGGGAAAAGGGCAAAGAGGGATCACAAACAAGAATCGTCAAACTTACGGTATAAAGGAGGTGGGAGGTTCAGGTGCCGTTTACTCCTTATAACCACCATCTTCTTGCCTTTAGTTCTCTCTATTCGCCGTTTAATTGCTTAATCATCTTCTTCAGGTGTTGTGATTAAATATTAAGGATGGGGTTTGTTGGGGATTAGGATTTTTTGGTGTGTCGATTTGGGAGAGAAAGTGACAATACGCGTTGGTCTTTGCCTTTTGTTTTATTTTCATTTTTTTTTGTTTTGTATTGTTTTGTTGGCTTTTCCACGTCAACGGCTTAGTTGGCACTTATTTTTTACACCACAGCCACGTCAGCAAAACCCCCAAATTGAAACCCTAATTTGTGTCCAAGTAGGCAGATTCCGACACTTTTGAAAACTTCGGTTGCTGGAGTCCTTAAATAGCCAAGAAAAATTTAATTCTGCGATGTTATTTGCTACCCTTTTAACTAGAGTCCCTGATTTGCTACCCCCCTAACATACGGGGCAGTAAATGCAATTTAGCCTTTATTTACATTTTAATAATGCAGGCACCATAAGTATTTTTGGCTGGAAATAAAATTATCTCTCTTTCCCACAATAGCATACGAATTGTTTTGGTGTCGCCAAAAAGCGAGATCGACTAAATGTGTATTATAAGAGTGCGATTCAACACGCTTCACCCTAGAGTTCTTACCAAAATTCCTCTCCCACTCAAAATAACGGTAGGTATTTATACTACTGTAAAATTACGCTATTTAGGTTATGTGAAGGCAAAGTACTGTTTCGTCCTTTACCTACCCCTTTCACATGGCTACGATTTGTCTATTGAAGGTATTTTTGTAATCAATCGAATACAATTGTTTGCTACGTTTGACTTCAAACTTTTCTTTTAAGGCGATATTCTCCTTTCCTTGTTGGGATGATCGTTTTCTTTATTAATGCAATTTGTTTCTCCTCCATAAGGTCTATTTTTATCATTTAATTGAATCCCACCTTTTCCATATTTCTATAAGTTGAAGTCAAGTAGAAGTAACATTCATCATACTTGTAGATGCGAGGTAGTATAAAAATTATGTGTTTTTTTTTTTTATTTTGTGATTTAAATTTCATTACTAAATGGGTACTTATGTTTCCTTTGGGGCTTATTCTAATAGTTTAACCATCGTTTCTGCACAAAACTTGGGAATGTTGTGTCCGGCCACTTTAGCCAAGCATGACCTAACTCTACTAGTGTCCACCTTGAGTAGCAAGATTTCGAATTTTAGGAAATTAAAATAAACTTTATGTTACCTATATATTCTTTTGATATTCTCAATTTTCCAAAGAAGTATACTGACATTATTCTTTTTCCTCATGCAATGCCTCTACAACTAGAACTGCCCAGAATCGGAAATAAAATAGGTGTTTGACTTAGAGGCAGCCACTTGGATACACCACACCTTCGAGAAAGCCATATAAATAAAATAAAAGGCCGATGTAGGTGACGATCGAGATATGTGCAAGTTATACTGATCTGCTCTGCATTAGATTTTCGGCAGAAGTCAATGAAAAACAAAGCCAACAAGGTCTGAAAGATTTGCATAAGCTACAAAGTGTTAAACACAATGGAAATAAAAAGTTTTAAAGCAGCAATGCAGTATTGCAACCAATGATCTGGTCGCTCGCCCCATGGCTACAACGACCAAGATCTTCATTTTAGACTAGATGACTAGAAAACCAATTAGATTGGTTGTTTTTGAAACTATTCACAATCTTTATAGAAAATAATAGTGTATGGATAAATATAGTAAGTGTTCATCAAAGGGATTAGTATTTGTTGTGCTTATTACTTACATTGAGCGGCGTTTCAATGTCACAACAAATGTCCATAGACCAAAAGGTTAAACCCATAGAGTTGTGTTGGTCGCTATGAAGCCAACTTCTGAGCGTCGGTTTAAAATGTTCTAATTCTAGGGCCTTAAAACAGAGCATCGAGAGTCTCATAAAAACTTGCACTAAGTATTGCAATACCATGTTTCATCGGGGGGACACTTAGGTTGTCTGTGCAATTTTTAGTGGATCAGTTGGCAAGATAGTCGACTGACTGAATTGACTCTCAAGAATCGTCGTATGAAATTCTTGAGAGCTTGGTCGGTACTATGAAATTTTCGATTCGAATAGTATGGGATTTGTCCTAGAAATTGAGGAAACATAGCAGTCGCGTGCATACGAAGACTGTATCTTTGGATTTAGCAAACAGTGACTATGTTATAAGACATGGTCAATATAAACCTTGTCCAGCTCAGTCGGAGCATATAGTGAGGATGGTGGATTACAAGAAAGCCTTTGTCCTCTGTTAGTATTATGACAACGAGATTTCCTATGAGCTCTAAGATAGTTTAGACTTTTTAACTCTATGACCATAGCGATTGATTGAGTGAAAAAGCGATTTCCTACGGCTATTGGTAGAGTAAACGTATTTCGAGTATGAAGCATAAATGTCTAGTCAAGGATGGGAACTGATGCCCATTTTCATCCCTAGACTGAGGCTGAGAGATGGTTTTACAGTAGGATGGTACCAATATAGAACTCGAAGCCTAAATGTTATTCACCTAAATTTTTATTGCCATGGACTGTTGCTAGACGGCCATCTATGGTAACAAACTATTTCTGATTATTGGAATAATTAGAAATAATTAATTAAATTAAATTAATTATGTTAGACACAAGTCCAAGTATGACCGGAGGTGAACCTAAAGAGTAACACATAAATCACTAGAAAGTGATGAAATTAATTTAGAATTAATTCCAAAAGAGGAGAATTAATTTAACTGGATTAAATTAATTCTTGAAGAGTATAAATGATTGACCATTTATGTAGATTCATCCATTAGATGAATGTTCCAAAATTTAGTTAGTTAGATTAATTGAATTTTGAATTTGACTTTTAAATTAATTTGATTAATTTTTAAAAGACTTTGGCTAATTAATTAGTCGATTGGATTCATTAATTATGTAGTAGATGGAGTTGTCTAATTAATGAATTGAATTTATTATTTAGAAATAGGCTAGAAACATTAGATGGACTAATTGTGTTTGATTGGGTTTGATTAATTTAGTGGACTAGATTCATTTAATTAAATAAGTGCATTTTGGGATTGAAATATTTAATTGGATTAAATATTCACTTGAATTTTCTTTGTTGAATATTTTATTTAATTAGATTAAATAGATAGCCTAATATAATTTGTCATTAGGCTCAATTTAATTTATTGGGACAAATTAATCGAGCCTGGTTCCAGTGCACCAAGCCTAAACCTTGTTGACCTTGTATAGGTCGATCTATATATGGACAAGAAATATCGGCTTCTAGGGTTAATTTTTAGGCTGATTTTCGAGTTTGAGAGGCGAAGGTGAGTTTATACTTATGGGAAGTTGATGGAGAAAGAGAAGTTACTTATCCCTTTGCTTACAACTTCATTCCAACTCTTCAAACACACAACACTCACAAACCTAGGCGATTTTTGCTCTCTTCCATCTCTCATGTTCTTCTTGGTTTAAAACAAAGTCAAGAACTAGGTAAGTTGGATAATACACTAGGTAAAAATGTAGTTTTTTGATCCCTCTTCTCGAATTTATTTCGTGCTAGCACAATGACAAATCCCATATTCCTTGTGTTGTGTGGACAATATTAGAGGGTTCCTACATTTGAGTCTTGCGTGGACATATGCCGGAGAGCAGATCAATGCATGTAGCTGATTGGAGGTGAAAATCGAAAAAGGTATTCCTTTTTATTTTATACACTCGGTTTTTCCTTTTTTTTTTCCATCGCCTAGATCACCAGGGAACGTTCAACAGTACAACCCTTGGACGTTACTATTTCTTTTAATTTTTGCATTTTTCGAACTTTCGCCGCATTCACAGGCCAATCCACTTTCTTTCAAATGGTATTAGAGCGCGGATCGGTGTATAACGCCATGGAATAACATATTTTATGTGTTGATGAATGTTTTATATGTTTGTGATGGGCTTTATCTCACGACTTTTGGCTTTATATTCAAAGTTGTACTTTTGAAAAGCCTGTTTAATTTTGCTTTAATTATTGGATATTAGGTATTTTGGGAATTCTAGTATTTTTTGATAATTGTGATTCTTGTGCTATTCCGATTGAAATATGTAGAGCACAAAGATTAGTTTTTTTAGAAAAAAAAATTGTACGGTAGCAACCGGCCATGCGTAGGAGGTGCAGTTGTCCTGCCTGAAGCACTCAGAGAACTGGGCTATTTTTATTTTTATTTTTTTCAAAAAATTAATTTTTTTGGTTTTTTCTGCATATTTTCTGAAATGGTTGTACTTGAGATTGGATATTTTCTAGAATTAAATTGCTAAAATTAATTTGGAATAGATTCCAAACTAAAATGATTTTTGCATGAGTTGCACTAATATCCGATGTTTAAGTGCATTATTTTACATTTAATTTCAGCAGATGATTATGTTTTCATATGATATTGGTTATCATATATTTAATACATAGTTTGTACTGTCTGATATGCATGACTATGTGCGATTATATGTGTGTCTCATATTATTAATTGGATTAATATAGGATGATCACAAAGCCCATTAACCTTGTGCTTGATTTATTTTCTGTTAGGTTAGGGCCTACATGTCTTTTTATTTTCTTTACTCTCTCGTTTTTACCCTTGTCATTTAAGACTTGCTTTTCTCCATATTTACGTACTCCCTCCAATATTTATTTAGGGTTTTTTATTGCAATTGTTATGAGAGTAGATAGTTTGACTAGTTTACTTTTATTTTGTAAATAAATTGTAAGGAGTAAGCCTGGGGTGATGGAGGCCCATGGAAGAGGCCATAGGTTAGCACACGGAGGATCTATGGAGAAGAGGCCCGAAGGACGGAGAGTCCTAGAAGATGACGAGGTGTTACAAGGACCATTAGTAGTAGATGGGTTAAAAATCTTGTAATAATCTAGACCTTAAGCATAAATTGAACGTAGGCTCACCGCAGTGGATCGCATAGGATTGGGCTTGTGTGAAAGAAACAGTATGGCACCAGGAACGTGGTAGAAACGTGAAATAAAAGAATTAAAATGGTTCAAACGGGTGTTCCTTTTGAAATTTCTGGGCATTCGGTGTTTGTCACAAGCATAATAATAAATAAATAAGCATGCCAGACATGTGCCTAGAGGATGAAACAAAAGGCACAAAAATATAACATGAATTACCTTTTGTTTCTTTGATGAGCAGCCATGTGCTGTTTTCCTTTTTGCTTCTCTTCCGTTTACTTTAGGATCCAAATTAGAACCCCTGTATTTCGTCAACACCACACTATGAAATAAATATTGTTCTGTTTCTATTTTCTGATAGAACAAAGAACTAGAAGAAAAAAAACTCTAAACAAACACTATTGTTTAGTGCTTTTGGATTGTCTTATGTTCTAACTTGAATCAAATTTAATATAGAACAAAAGGAGAATATTTTGAGATAGAAAAGGAGCAAAATATCTGTGGCTCATGTCGTAGGTTATGTTGGATATGTGTGTAGCTTTGTATATTACATACAATTGAATTCGTAATTCAATGACTACCAAGTTTGCTTTCAAGGCAACCTATACATACACATGCATATAACCTTTCAACTATAATTAAATAACCACTCCATAATGTTCATCATGGTGAGGAGTTTTAACTCCTTTTTAACTTGCTCTAACCTCCCTCAAATGGGCTTGGACTTCAAGTATCCACTGGGCTTGATATAATCAAATTAAATCAAGCCCAACCAAAGTCCATTGGATAATAATTATTTAAATTAATTTTAGCCAAATAAAGCCCAAAGATTCATTTAATCCAATTAAATAAATCTAAGCCCAAATACTAATTAATTGATCCAATCAATTAGTTAAGTCAAACCTAATAAATTAATTAATTTAAAAGTGTTAAGCCTAAAAATTAATTAATCCAATTAATTAATTCTTGAGTAATCCATCAAATAAATTATTTACTAAATGATCCAATTATTTATATATATTCGCCTTGAATTAATTTAATCTAATTAAATTAATTCATTTCTTCTCGAATTAAATCAAAATTAATTCCACCAATTCCATACTGATTTATGTGCGACTCTTTAGGTTCACTCTCAGCTAGACTAGGGCATTGTGCCAACATAAATAATTAATTAAATCTAATTTAATTAATTATTTTCAATTAACCATTGATCAGAAACGCCCGTCACCCATGGGTGACCGTCTAGCAACGATCCGTGTCATCAGAAACTAGGTGAATGTTCGTGTGAACATTTAGGTTCTGGAGTTCTATACGGGTACGGTCCCTCCGTCGACCATCTCCTGGCCTTAGTCTAGCATGGAATTGAGCGTCGATTTCCGTCCTGGACCAGGCAACTATGCTTAGTACTTGAGATGCGTTTACTCTATTGACCAATAAAGGAAACCAATTTTCATTCAACAATTTCTATAGTCATAGACTTAGAGAGTCTAAACAATCTCAGAGCGCATAGGAAATATATCCATCATATACTAATATGGGACGGATTCTATCTTGAAATCCAACGTCCTTACTACATACTCCTACTACGCTGGACAAGGCTTATAACGACCACATCGAAGACATGGTCGTCTCTATCCAGATCCAAGATACAACCATCATATGCATGCGACTGCCATGATTTCTCAAGTCTAAGGACTAATCTTGTATTATCGGAGTCGGAAATTCAAGCCATACCGACCAAAGCCTTCATGGCTTCCATATGGCAATTCCCACGAGTTAGTTCAATTAGTTAACAACCTTGTCAACTAATCCATTAAAATTACATAGACATCCCATGTCTGGAGCTGATGAAACACGGCACCCATCTAATTAATGCAATACTTAGTGCAAGTCTCTATAGGACTCTCGAGGTCCTCGACTTGGAACTTTTTAGACCAACCCTTAAAAGCTGAGTTTTTAGCTGCCATCCAATGCGCAACCCAAAATACTTGGGTTATTCAATTGGTCTACGGACATTTATTGTGACGTTAAAACACCGGTCAACATAAATAGTAAGCACAATAAATACATGATGCCACAGATGAATGCTTATATTTATCAAAATAATATCACATTCATAAAGATTGTTAAATGATTCACAAAACTGCCAATCCAATTGGCTTTCTGGTCACCTATTCTAACATTGTGATCATCCCACACGGATGTGCTAGGCTTTATTTTAAATGTGATGCATTTATCAATTTATGGATGATTCATTTGAATATTGGATGATTCATTTGAATATTGGATAATTGTCACATGCAAAATGCCTAACATGAACACACTCTCACTTCGTTCACCCAAGTTAATATTAGGCCCAAAATAGATATAAATCTAACGCTTAAATCCAAACCTTCCATCTATAGAAATGTAGTGAGGAAGCTACTTTCAGACAATCATGGTCTCCTGAATCGTGGCACGTTTGAAATGAAAGAAAGCTGCACTATTTTTATGAACAAAGGAATATGCTCTTGTTTCCTTGTCTCATAAGCCACGGGGGTGATAGTTGAGGTATGATTTTGTTGATGGGTTGGGCCTAATGTCGAGTAATATGATTTGTCTGGAGTCATGAGGAACATGTGAAGAGGTAAGGAAAAAGAACTTGGGGATCTCATGGGATGGGAATTCTTTCGATTACCTCTGACAAGTTCTTTTTCCATGTGAATCGAGAAAGTGGGGCATGGAGAATTGCTTTTGTTGGCCCCAAGCCCATTAGGAAAAGGTTTTCCCGAAAGCTTTTGTGAGAGTTTTAAGCGTTTGTAGGAAAATTTGGAGAGGTTAATGACTAAAGACCAAGTATTAATTTGAATACAATATTATAAAGATATACTCAATGTTTTCTATCAATTATAGATGTCTAAGAATCCACTAACTTCAGTACTTGAGGCGAAAAAATTTGATGGAACCAGCTCTACCAATTAGCAAAGATATTTGAGGATAGTTATCGATTTCGAGAACTAGACCTATGTCCTAGATAGGTTTCTTCCTCGCACTTTGCAGGAGTGGTTAATGCCTGAAGAATGTTTCACGTTCGATAAGTGGCAAGAGAAAATAAAAAAGGTCCCCAACATTACACTGGCCTTGATGACTAACGAGATCCAAAAACAGTACAAAAGGCATGATGACGTCAAGTGATAATGCTTCGCACGAAAGATATTTTTGTGGTACCGCAACGACATATTAGATATGTTGCAACGACAGCATTCTTCGCTGCTAGGGTGATAGAGGGTCACATGTACAAGAGCATGAAGTGATGATTTGATCTCTTGTAGAGAAGCTCAAAGATCTCCAAGCTAATCTTGAAATAAAACAAGTGACTATTGTAATATAAAGTGATAGAAATATAATCACGAAATTTTACCTTTTCAATTTGAAAACTTTCTTCAAGCTTTTCTCCTCCAATCGTGTGCTCACGTAAAGATCAAGGAGATCTCCTTTACGTCGAACACACACTACAAAGTAGTCTACACCAAACCTTACTATAGGTAAGGTCTATGTAGTATAAGAGAATTTATTATACTATTAACTTAGTATATCAAGTTCAAGAGGATATTGCTCTAACTTGAAACTTGTTCAAGAAGTACAAGAATAGAGAGAAAAGAGAAGGAGAACAGTGGTCAACATGGTATCTATGAAGGAGGAGTGTTGTTTTCTATATTATGTAGAAAATAATATATACACAAGTCTATACACTATACACACACACACAAGGGACATCTCATGTACTTATTGTATGTATACATGTATATATTGCATGTCAAGGAAAAAATAAGTATAAAAGGTGTCTCACAGTACACTAGTTTCTAGTACCATAAGTACTCAAGCATAACTCCCTCATCCTTACAACCTCATATATATATATATGTGTGTGTGACATCATATATATTTTTTTTATGTCACATATAAATATACATATTCAAGCTACGGCTACATATATATATAGTCTATTGGGCTTAATTCAACATAAATTAACCCATAAGCTTGGGCCTCTATAGAATTAATTCAATCAATTCTTAAAAATTCAAATGGGATTTATTTGATCTTATCTAGTAATTCCTAGCCCATAGCCCCATTAATTAATCCATAAATTAATTAAGCCTAACCCAATTTTTTTAATCTCATTAAATTATCAAGTCGAAATCCTAATTAATTGATCAATTAGTAATTCATCTGGTTCAATTAAAGTTGGTCTTATCAAATTAATTAATTTTAATCCTAATCTAATTAATCTCATTAGCTAAATCTTGGGCTTTCCATCACATGGGTTCTCCCGTTTAAAAGATCACATCATTTAATCTCTCGAATTAATTTAAACTCTTTAAATTAATTTATTCCTTCTACTACTTGAGTGGTGTTTTGTATGACTCCATAGGTTCCCCCTCCACTAAACTTGTACTTGTGTCAACATATAATTTAATTGGCAAATATTTTTCCACTAGATTAATTAATCTTATTTAATTAACCAATTTCGATTAACACTTAATCTGAAAGCACCCGTCACCATGGGTGGCTATCTAGCATTGGGGCATGACATTAGAGAATAGGTACAAATGACGTGAACCTTAAGGCTACCAAGTGCGGTATGAGTATCGGTTTTCCGTCAGTCATCTCATGATCTTAATCTAGGGCATGGAATTGAAAATTAGTTCCCATCCTGGACTAGACACCTATGGGTAATATTCTGATTATGTTTCGCAACTTGATCAACATAAGAAAACCACTTTTCTATTTGATCACCCGCTGTGGCCACTGACTCCTATGAGCACCATACATATCAGAATGCATTGGAGAACACTATCTCTCATGATGGGCGACAAATCCTCGTTTGGAACTCACCAGTCTTCATACATATTCTTATTGCATTGGAACAAGGCTTATAATACCCACATTAGAATATGGTACTCTTTTACTAGACCCTAAATACAATCGTCCCATATCTGAGATTGCATGGATCCTCAAGTTTGAAGAATAAAACCCATACTACCGGAGCTGAGTAGTTCAAGTCATATCAATTAAGCCTCATGGGCTTCCAATATGATGACTCCCCATGAGTTAATTTAGTTGGTTTGACATCCTTTGTCAACCACCCGCTAAAATTGCATAGATATAATACATCTGTCGCCTATAAAATATGACACCCATCATATGGACGCAATATTTAGTGAATATCTCAATAGACCTCTCGATGAGCTCTTGACTTAGAATATTTTAGATCCAATCCTTGAAAGTTGATTTCACAGTTTCCATCAAATGCACAACCCAACTTCATTGGTTGGTTAGTGATTCGTGCGCTTTGTTGCAATGTATTGAAACAGGAGTAAGAACAAAGAGGTGAGACCAAATGAATGCTTACTCTTATTCATTTAATTCAATATTAGAGAGTGAAAAAAATTGTTTAAACAGATTATAAAATTGCCAATCTAATTGGCTTTCTATCACCTATTCTAACAATAAAAATATAAATAAAACTCAGTTATAATAATAATTAACTAAATTAAAATTCAACTTCAAATTTTAAAAATTTGTATAAATATAAATAAAACTTATTATAACAATCATATATATATACTTAAATTAAATTATTATTTTATTTAAATATATTTCAAAAAATCATGTTAAATATACTAATTAAATATGAAAATCCCAAAAAGAATTATGTCAATTAGTTTAAGTTATATAATTTACTATAAATAATATTTAAATTAAGAAAAACACTATATATATTCAAAACAAATTTTTAATACTTTTTATTATTTTTAAATGTTTAAAAACATAAAAAAATATTTAAAATTTTGAAAGAATTTTAAAAAAGATTACTCCTCTTCTCCCCTTCGTTGTCAGCCATCACACACCGTCGCCGAGCCTGGGGATCAGAGGTAGCCCCTTTTTCCTCTGGGTGGCCGTCGTCGCCAAAAGTTGATGGCTGCGGTCGACCTCGCTACCCCCTTCTGTGGGGGCAATAGATGGGGGAGATGGCAAACTTGTATTTATATAATCATATGCACACATATAAATAAAAATATATTTTAAATTACTGAAATTTGGATCATGTCATTATTATTATTTTAACTATCGAAGATCAATGACAATTATAACAAGAGTATAATGGGCAACTCAAAACAAACTTTAACATCATTACTCAAAACTAATGGATGGGAAGAATATGCATTATTTCTAAAACTTTGGGGTCCTTTTTACCTATTTTTAACACAAAGGGGTTTTCTACTAAATTGTTAGAACACGTGGGTTTATGTGATTCATCCTTAACCATATGATGCAGGACCTAGAGATCTCGAAACCAACGACCACAACTGTAGTAGCATCGGGCGAGCTGCCAACAATCTTTGTGTAAGAGTAGGTAATCAAAAAGCCAATTGGATGGATTGTTTTCTATCCCTTAATCTTTATCGAGATAAAATTGTAAATGGTGAATATAGTAAGATTTCATCAAACTGACATTGTGTTTACTACGTATGTAATGGTGTTTCAATGTCACAACAAAATATCCACAGATCGAAAGGTTAAACCCCTAGAGTTGGGTTGCGCACAGGTTTAGCAGGTATAAAACCAACTTCTAATGGTTAGTCATAAATGTTACAAGTCGAGGACCTCGGGATAAGGCATTGACAGTCCTATAAAGACTTGCACTAAGTATTATAGCCGTGTTTCGTCGGCAGGAGATGTAGGTCACCTGTACAATTAGTGAGTTAGTTGGCAACGCAGCCGACTTACTGAACTGACTCACGAGAATGATCATATGCAAGCTTTGAAGGCTTGGTCGGTATGACTAGAGTTCTAGGTTCTGATAGTACGAGATTAAATCCTCAGACTTGAGGAATCATAGCAGTCACGTGCATACGAAGTCTGTACCTTGGATATGGCGAGCGGTGACTGTGTCATTAGGCATGGTCATTGTAAACCTTGTCTATATAGTCGGAGTATGTAGTAAGGATGGTGGATTCCAAGATAGAATCAACCATTTGTCAGTATTGTCAGAAAGTACTATCTCCTATTCGCTCCTAGACTTCTTTATGCATTCAACAATAGGTGGGCATAGTGAATAAATGAATATGATAGGTTTTCTCAGTTCAATCAGTAGGATAAACAAAGACTCGGGTTATAAGTATAGATGCCTAGTCTAGAATGGGAATGAAGGGAGCGGATCGGCATAGGAACAACAATAAAAAAAACACACGGCTAAGAACCACAAAGAAAAAAAAAGAGACAGAAATGTTAAACAGAGATTAGCTTCATAGTTTTTATTCGTACAGCTTCAACCATTGACTCTTCTCCTTTTCCGGATCTGTTCACTTAGAGGGTTCAAGTATAGAACTCCTCTAAAGATAGTCCACACCATACCACAGGAAAATGGATTTAACCTTTTTGCTAGAAAGGATTAGATTCAGTGGAAGAAACCGAAACCATTTTGCACTGTCGATTAGTGTAAACGAATTCTTCTCGTTCTCAACTTGAATCTAATTCCAGAAGAACTCAAAATCATGAAAAAAAGGGAGAGAATTTCGTGGGTAATGCTGCATTTGAGGAAAGAAACATCCCTATTTTGATATGGTGTTTTGGTGTGTCTAAAAGACCTATTCTTTTATAATCCTACACACCTAATATTTGGACATTAGTGTTTTGCATGCATAGATATAATATATTTAAAAGTATTGAAAAAATAAATGCGTCGCACGAGCCCAACCTATGCCACCCACTGATCCCATAGTGGATCTATGGTCTATCTAGGGTGACCCTACACTATTACAAAGTTTATTTACCCATTATCATACTAATGGATCTCGTAATCTCTTTGGGATCTCCTCATGTTTCTGCCTTGGGCCTCTATCCATCGTGGGTCTTCTTCTCTGTGGACTGGCTTTAATTATATAAAATAAACCTCACCAAACTCCTATCGCTCTCATTAAATACGGAAAAACAAACCCCGATCAAAAGTCGGGGGAGTACATTAGTAGGGAGGAAAAGCAAGCCTTATTATTTCAAAGCATAAAACGAGAGATGAGAAGTTATAAACGAAGAGGCACATAGGCCCCATCCAACAGAAAATAAAATCCATACACACGGTCATGGGCTTGGTGATCATCTATTGTTAATTTAATTAACAACCAAGCATAATAATTGCAAATAATCATGCTCAATAGATATAACACATACCATGCATTCTATAAGCTATGCTATCCAATATCATAAAATCATAATTATATGTCGAAAATACAAGTTCAAAATTACAATTAAATGGACAATAAAGTATGTGTATCCAATGCACAAAATATATATCAATTAATTAAGCAATTTAATTTCAGAAAAAATCAAATTTAATCAAAAATTAAATTAGGAAAATTAATTATTTCAGAAAAATATGTAGAATTTCAGAAATTCCAAATTCTAGAAAACGGCGGAAAAACGATCCAGTCGTTCGGCTGCAGCACGGCCAGTCGGTCGCGCGTGCTCTGGCTCCTTTGCCAGCACCCGCGCGGCCGTGCGCCCACTGGGCAGCGTCGACCGAAAGTGCACTACTACAGTGCCTTTCCAATTTTTATTTTGTTCTGCATATTAAACTGAAATAAAAACATGTATTTTTAGAAAATTTAATTTTCTTAAATACACCAAATATCCAAAATAGTTGCAAAATTAAACAAGTTAATTCTAACATATAATCATCAATAGTTGAAGCAATTAAACCATGCTTTAAAACCATAAAACATGTTTTCATGCTTAATAAAGAACACACATAAATCTATAGCCATACATCAAACTGGGCTCTGATACCACTTGAAGGGACAAAGCGGATCGGCTCAGAAATGCGCTAGCGAAAGCGATAGGTAAAAAATAATAAAAATAAAATTATTCTATGACCAACCAAGGGGTGTATCCTTGGTGTTTCCGGCCGTTCGATGTAGTATGTGGATTTAAACTAAATAAAATAATGAATCCCAGCATACAAGGCTATAGATTATAGAAACAAACCAAAAGAGGTATTTAAACGAGATCTTACCTCTTCTGTTTTTCATTCCAACCGACAATCGTGCATTCACCCCTTTATTCATCCTAGGGTGCAATGTAGAAACCCTCTACAAATGATCCACACTACACCATGGAAGATTGCTTTGATCTCTTCGCTACAAGAAATCATAATCGGTTGGAAGAAATGATCGAGAGATCTACATTATCAATTAGTGTATTCTCTTTATAAAAGAAGATTCTCTACAACTTTATCTTTGATCCTGGATCAAAAAGTGTTAGAGAATTAAAGGGATGAGAAGGGGAGAAACAGAAGGGCCGAGCGTACTAGGAGTAGGAAGGGGAGTGTGTGTTCTCTTCACCTTTTACACACATATATATATGCTTTGTATGGAAAGGTGAAAATGTGTCTATATACATTCTCTACAACTCCTTTGTACATGGTATGATCCAATCATGGCATATAAGAAGGGCTCCAAATATGATCAAGTCTAAACTTTTCAAGAGTGCAATTTTGACCAACCTTCCTTCCAACAATAGAAATCAACTTTGTTGCTAGTGGGCCTTAATTTGGTGGACTGGGTTTTATTTTAATCAAATTAAATTAAATTCAAAACCTGATGAATTTAATAAAATCCAACTAAATTAAGCCCAATGTCATTTCCAATCAAAGACATAAGCCCAATTCTCTTTAATTAATGAATTCAATTTATTAATTAAGCCAGGCACAATTAAATTAATTCAATTAATTTAATCTTGGGCTATCCATCCAATGGATCATCTCACATGTAAATAATTCAATTACTTACATCTTTTGGAATTAATTTCAAATTAATGCCTAGTCCTCCAACAGTAATTTGTGTGTAATTCTTTACGTTCAACTTTCAGCTAAACTTGGGCTAGTGTCCAACACTATTGATTAATTAAATCTAATTTAATCAATCATTCTTGATCAACCATTGATCAAGAAAACCCCACTACAATTGGTGGCCGTCTAGCAATGGTCCATGGCACTAGAGACTAGGTAAATATCCGTTTGAACATTTAGGCTCCTGAGTCCATACAGGTACAGTCTTTTCGTCTACCGTCTCCCAACCTTAGTTTATGGCATGGACTTTTATGCCGGTTCTCATCCTGGACTAGGCATCTATACTTAATACTTGAGACCGCGTCATGCTAAGTTGCTCGATATATATAGGAACCTCTTTTTTCCTATTCGACCAACCACTGTGGCATAGATTCATAAGGCGTGAATGCGTCACCAAGTGCTTAGGAGATACCTCTATCACATACTAGAAGGGAACAGATCCTCTTCTTGGAACTCACTGTCCTTGCTACTACATACTCTGACTGCAGTGGACAAGGCTTATGATTATCATATCTATGATACAATCACCTCTCTCACAGATCCAAGATACAACTATCGTATGCACGTAACTACCGTGATTGCTTAATTCTGAGGACTACTCCTGTACTATTGGAACCAAGGACTTAAGTCATATTGTTCAAGCCTCCAAGGCTTTCATTTGACGATCCCTGTGAGTAAGTTCAGGCACTTGACCACCTTGTCAACTAACCCACTAAAATTGCAAAACGTCCAATGTTTGTCGCCGATGAAACACGACACTCATTCAATGAATGCAACACCCAGTGCAAGTCTCAATAGGACTCTCAATGCCCAGTCTTGAGGTCATCGACTTGGAACGTTTCAAATGAACCCTCACAAGTTGGTTTCATAGCTGCTATCTAATGCACAACCCAACTACATGGGTTATGTAAATCGGTCTATGGGCATATGTTGTGACATTAAAGTGAAACTTAACGTAATAGGTAAGCATAACAGAAACATGTACCAAGCATGAATATTTACCATACTCATCAGGGTAATATTACTTAAAAAAAGATTGCTCAAATAGTTTTCAAAATTGCCAATTCAATTGGCTTTGGTCACTTATTCCAATAACTAGGAGTTGGGTTGCGTTCTAAAGTGTTTAGTTTATAAATTTCTTAATTATTTATAATGAGGTTGAGATGTTGAGAAACACTAAAACAAACGTATTTGTTGACAAAATTCTCCATAAAAGAAATTAGATTCCTAAATAAAGGGATAAGCTGTTCAAGAGTGAGTCACAACAGAATGTTCAGAAACCTTAAGCTGTTTGAGACTAAGTCATGTTATGAAAGCTCAGATGTCTCTGACATCCCCTAAGTCTTTGCAGTAGGCAGTATGAAAATATTGTTCAATGCATGAGATCTGATGTTGTGTCTACTTTGGGCATGACACAATGGATATTGGGAATACAACAATGAGGCAATATACAATTGTTAAGAGCAATTTTTAATACCTGAATAAGAATTAAAGAAGTGTTCTTGACACAAGATATGTGGAGAGTTGATTCTGAAAGGCTAAACGATACTAGCTTCCAGTCATGTAAATAATAAATAAGTGCTCAACATGTATGTACATTTGAATTTTAATGGTGAGTGTGGTGGCTTGGAAAGATTTCAAGCGGGATACACGATGTTTCATCATGAAATTTGAATGTATAGTGACTTTGGAAGTTGTTTTTGGAGAGTGGTTTGGATTGAAAATCGCTAGCATTTGATGAATGTGGTGCCTAGCATGGTCGATCCTGTAGTTGCATTAGAGGCAGATGATTATGCTAGGGTAAAAGCTCTTGGGCCCAAGATTTCATCACATGATCCACGAAAAAATCTTAGATAGCCACCATCTGCAAGTAGCGATGGTAGTAAGAGGTGACACACGAATGAACTGTGTTACTTCCCTAGAAAAATACAATAGACCCTCGAGATTGAGCCAGTATCATAAATTGCTCTTGCTTAGAAGGTTCTGAACGACATGGGTAGTTGGCTTAGTGTTCAAGTGCGAGCTTGTTAGTATAGGTGACCAAAAAGCCAATTAGATTGGCTGCTTTTCTATTCATCAATCTTTATTAAATTAATATTGATCAGATGAAAGGAGTAAGTATTTATCGTTGGAACTACTTACATTTAACGACATTTTAATGTCACAACAAATGTTCATAGATTGAAAGATTAAACCCATGGAGTTGGGTTGGGGATAGGTTGGTAGCTTCAAAACCAACTTCTTAGGGTCGGTTTGGAATGTTTCAAGTCGAGGACCTCAAGATCGAGTAGCAAGAGTTCTATAAACACTTGAGCTAAGTATTACACTGCATGTTTCATCAGTTGGAAACGTAGGTTGTCAATGCAATTTCAAAGGGTTAGTTGTCAAGGTAGTCAACTAACTGAAGTGACTTGCTAGAATCATCATATAGAAGCCTTGATGGCTAATTGCTCTGTATGAATAGAATTTTTTATTTCGATAGTATGGGATTAGTACTGGAATTAAGGAATCATAGTAGTAGCGTGCATATGAATATTGTATCTTAGATCTGGCGACAAGTGAGTGTATCATGAGTTATACTCATTATAAGCCTTGTCTAGTATAGTTGGAATATATAGCAAGGACGGTGGATTCTAAGAACAAATTTGTCATCTGTCAGTATGTGACGGAGAGATCTCCTATTCACTCTGGGATTGTTTAGATTATCAAAGTCTTTGACCAAACCAATTGATTGATTAGGGATGAATTTTCTAGATCAGATCAATAGAGTAAATACATTTTGAGTATCAAACATATTTACCTAGTCAAGGATGGGAACTGGTGCCAAATTTCATACCCTAAACCAAGGCGAAAAGATGGTTGACAGTGTGGTCCATACCCGTAGGAAACTCAGAGCCTAAATGTTCAAGTCAACATTCACTTAGTCTCTAGTGCCATGGACCGTTGCTAGACAACCACCCATGATAATGTGAATTTTTTGTTATGAAGTAATTGAAAATAATTAATTTAATTTAATTTAATTAATTTTTTTGGTCACAAACCCAAGTGTAGTTGCGGGTCCTAAAGGATCACACACAAATCATTGTGGAAGTGATGGAATTAATTCTCGAAGAAGCAAATTAGTTTAATTGGATTAAATTAATTCATGGAGGAAAATAAATAATTCAATCATTTATTTGGAATAATCTATTGGATGAATGGCCCAAGAATTTAATTAATTGGATTAATTAAATTTGAGATTAGCTTTTTAATTTAATTGGATTATATTAAAATAGGTTTGAACTGATTAATTTGTGGATTGGACTCATTAATTTGTTACTAGATGAACTTGTCTAATTAATAGATTGGATTCATTATAGTGAAGATGGTCTTAAATTAATTAGTTGGACTAATTAATTATTTGGGCTTGATTAATAATTGGATTTATGAATTGAGCGTATTTGTGCCTGTATATATTTAATTGAATTAAATAATCACATCAATTTTTTATTGGGCATTTTATTAATTGATTTAAATACTAAACCTAATAAATTATTATTGGGCATTATTTAATTTTTTGGACAAAGTAAAACAAGCTCGGTCCAAATATTCGATTTGTAGCAAGATTTGGATGAGATCAAGTTTGGTGCACCCTTTCTGGATAGAGGTGTGGTCGAGTGGGGTCTTTAGAAGAGTTCCACTTGGCTAAATCGGTTGATTATGCACAAGTTGAAAGAATTGATATGGCCCGAGAATACGATCAAAGCGTGAAATAAAAAAAAATTAAAACCAATTCAAATGGGTGTTCCCTTTGAGATTCCTGGGCATTTGGTGTTTGTCAAAAGTATAATAACAAACATATAGCATGCCAGACATGTGGCTAGAGGATGAAACAAAAGGCATAGAAATATAACATGAAACTTTTCCGTTTATTTCTTTAGATTAGCAGCAACGTGTGTTCCCTTTACATTCTCCCGTTCCGTTCACTTGAGAATTCAGACTAGAATCCTGTAAGTTGTCCACACCATAAAATGGAATAGATATGGTTCCTTTTCTATTACTAGACAGAACAAAAAACTAGAAGAAAAACAACTCCAAGCAAACACTATTGTTTAGTGATTTTGGATTGTTTTATGTTCTAACTTGAATCAAATTCAATATAAAACAAATAGAGAATATTTTGAGAGAGAAAATAGAGCATTTCATGGCTCATGTATAAGGTTATGTTGGATATTTGTGAAGCTTTGTATATTATATACAATTGAATTCAAAATTCAATAACAACCAAGTTTGCTTGCAAGGCAACCTATACACCCACATGTATATAACCTTCAACCATGATGAAATAATCACTCCATCATGTTCATCATGGTGAGGAGTTTTAACTCCTTCCTAACTTGCCCAACCTTCCTCAAATTGGCATAGACTTCAAATATGCACCAGGCTTTATTTAATCAAATTAAATCATGCCCAACCAAAGTTTATTGGACAATGATTAATTAAATTAATTTTCCATCTTGAATCTCTTCAAAACCTTTTCAACATACGAGGTTGGATCATTCCTAACATCTTTTTAGATCTATCTTGGATAATCTTAATGCCTAGGATGTAGGAAGTCTCACCCAAATTCTTCATGGAGAATTATGTGGACAACCATGTTTTCGTATCACCTAACATCATAACATCATTCCCAATGAGCAAGATGTCGCCCACGTGAAGCACAACGAACGCAACTAAACTCCGACTAACGTTCTTGTACACGCAAGGGTCAAAGTCATTCTTGATGAAATCATAATCCCGTATGACCTCATCAAAATGGATATTCTAGCTTCAGGAAACTTGTTTGAGGTCATAGATGGATCTTTGGAGATGGCAGACCTTCTGCTCTTCGCCAACAGGTGTGAACCCTTCCGCTTATCCATATAGATATCTTCCAAACGAACCCATTAAGGAAAGTCATTTTCACGTCCATCTGCCATATATCACAGTCATGCCATGCAACTATGACAAGCATAATCCTAATGGACTTGGCCATGGCTACAGGGGAATAGGTTTCCTCAAAATCGACCCCAGGTCGTTGGGTATACCCTTTCACCACAAGCCTGGCTTAAAGGTAGTAACCTCGCCATCAGCTCCAAGCTTACATTTGTAGACCCATTTACACCCAATAGGTACAACACCCTTGGGTGGGCCTACCAAGGTGCAAACCTTATTTATACTCATAGAGTCCATCGTAGATTTCATGCCCTCAACCCATTTTCCCAAATCGATGTTCGACATTGCTTCTCATAGGTCTTTGGATCATTATCTAATTGACCAGTCAACCCAGAAATTCATACCTCTCAGACTGTTGGGACACTCTAGTTAAACTTTAGAGGACAGGAATATCGTTAGTGGAAACTATAGGGGCAGATGATGTCACTACATCCGTTTGAGGTGTTGCCTCACTGGATTCCTCAAGGAGCAATTTCTCATGTCGTGTATCCGCTGGAAAACCTTTTTCCAAGAACACTGCATTTTTCGAGACAAAAAACTTTGGTTGCAGTTTCATTAGGATAACCTACGAACCTACACAAACTAGACCTCGAGTCTAGTTTGTCTGCCACTAATCTCTTGACATATACAGGGCTACCCCACACTCCCAACTACTTGTAAGACACAAGCTTGCCGTGCCATATCTCATATTTCATCTAGGCCATGATCTTAGAAGGCTCCATGTTGAACAACTTGGTTTCCATCTCAAGAGCATATCCCTAGAAGGATAAGGGTAATTCGGTAAAACTCATCATGGATTGAACTATGCTCAATAACGTTCGGGTCATTCTTTCAGAGACACCGTTAACTTGTGGCGTTCCAAGAGGAGTCAACTAAGAGAGAATTCCATTCTCCTTTAGGTAATCGAAGCATTCCCCACTTAAATACTCACCACCACAGTCTGACCGAAAGATTTTAATTCTACAATCAGTTTGGGTTTAGCCTTCAAGTCTGAACTCTTTAAACATTCCAAAGGCCTCAGACTTGTACCTCATTAGGTAAACATAACCATACCATGAGTGATTATTAGTACAAGTTATGAAGTAGGAAAATCCACCTCTGGCTTGGGTATTCAGTGACCTATAGATGTTTGAATGGATCAAATCCAATAGACCACTGGCAAGCGTACTTTGTCCTACAAAAGGCTTTTTTGTCATATTCCCTTTCAGACAAAACTCGCAGACTAGTATGTGATCCAAATCATCTATCTCTAGACTTTTTGAGTCTACCAACCTTTTAATCCTACCTCGAGAGATGTGACCTAGCGTTGCATGCTAGATTTGTGCGTTTTCTTGATTTTCCATTTCACATTTGTTTTGAGCAGTGATGATGAAATCATGCTGTTGGAGAATATAAAGACCATTATGAAGTTTGCATAGCAAATGTGAAGAACCATTCTTCATCAAATATAAACAACTTTTATTGATCATAAACTCAAACCCAATATTGTCCAACAACAAAATGGAAGTGATATTGTTGATCATGCTAGCTACATAAGAGCAATCTTTCAATTCTATCCTAACTAGATCACTAACAGCTAAGCGGACTATCCCTACAGCTTCAGCAGTAACAGCCTTGCCATCGCCAAGCTTCAGGACCACCTCATCTCTACTCAGCTTTCTGTTTCTTTCCAACACCTGCAAATCATAGCAAATATGAGATCCACAGCTGGTATCTAATACCTAAGAAGCAGAGTTAGTTATCATGTTAACTTTAATATTAAATGTACCTGTACTAAGGAGGAGCTTGGTGCACTTCCTCTTCCAATGGTCCTTTTCCTGGCAATGCATACATACATTATTTGCCTTTATTAACTTGGAACCCACCTTCCCTTTACCTTTGCCCATCCCCACCGGTGCAATAGGAGTGCTCAAAGCATTTGCAGCGGCTTCTACCTTACCCTTCTTCCTCTTCTAGCATCTGGTCCCCTTATCTTACGCTTTAGAGGACGAAGCTTCCCCGGCCAACACTGACGATGCAGACTTTTTGGTCGTTGACTTGTATTGGACGAACATGTTAATCAACCAGTGTATGGTCTTCCGGCCATTCAAGTTGTAGTTTACGACAGACGGGTCATAAAGGGAGGAAGTCACTGGAGGATCACATCAATGTACATGACATTATCAAGCTCAGCTTGAAGATCCTCGAGGTTTTCCACGAGGAAGGGCATCTTGATCCCATGATCATGCATAGAGGATCCCTCAGTCATCTTGGTGCCGAAAAATACTTTTTTGGCGATATATCTTATATGCCTATCCGAAACCGCATAAACATCTTTCATGCGGAGTATTATCGACGCGTCATCATCGTGCCTATCATACTATTTTTGGATATTGTTAGTCATCGACACCAGTACTATGATGCAGACCTTCTGGTTGTCCTCGTGCCACCTTTCAAACGTCACACGTTCTTCACATGTGGACCCCTTTGACAATGTCCTAGGAAGAGACTTATCCAGAATGTAAGTCTGGTTCTCGAAATCGAGGACAATCATCAGATTTCTAAGCCAATCATTGTAGTTCGTTGCATTAAATTTTTTTATCTCCAACATCATGGTTAATGGATTCTTAGACATCTAGATTCAAAATGTAAAGCAGAAATTAGAAAATTGATTGTAACATTAAATACAGGTTAAGACTTGATCTTTAGTAATTAATCGCTCCCACTATTTCTTCAAAAACCCACCACTCTCAAATGGGGATTCAAGAAACCATTTTCTAGTGGGCTTAGGATCCACAAACACAATTTTCTCCATATCCCGCTTTTACGATTCACAAGAAAACTTTTTTTTCTGGGAGGTAACCATTACCATTCTCATTTATGAGATCCCCAAGAAATTTTGCCTCGCATCTTCACGTAATCTCAATGACTCCAAACGAATCGCATTACTCAACGTTAGGCCCGGCCCATCAACCAAATGAATATCTCAACTATTGCCCCCCCGACTTGTAAGACAGGGATACATGAGCAAATTCCATTTGTTCGCAATAATAGTGTAGCTTTTTCTATCCCAAATGTGCAACAACTCGTGAAACTACAAAAGGGTAGAAGTAGCATCCACATTACATTATCATGGATGGAAGGCTTGGAATTATCAAACTATTTGATTTAATTTCATTTTAGGCCTAATATTTATGTGGACCATCCAAGTGAGAGTTCAAGTTTGTTGTGACCGATACCTCATCATTATAATATTTTTACATGACATAATAATTGAGTATAAATACATTCCAAACGCATCATACATCAAAAATTAAAATATTCATCACATGCTAAAACAAAAAAATCCTAGCACGCCTCTATTGGATGATCAAAAGCTCAATCTTATTTGACCCACTGAGTCCCGAGTGAGTCTATAATTAATCTAGGGTGTAGGCTAACTATTACAAAATAGTAAAACATTATCATTCTAATGGGTTTTCCTCTTTGTTCTTCTTCCGTCGTGAGCTCCATACAGGCCTAGGCCTTCATCTCTTTGAAAGTTTATATTTATTCAAAATGAATGAAACCCACAATCCAAATTACAGTCATTACAACTGAAATCGAAAATCCCAATCAAATGTTAGGGCGAGTACAAAATAAGGGAGAAAGCAAGACTTATCGTTTCAAGGCTAAAAATGAAAGAATGAGTTAAAACAAAGAGGCAGGCAGGCCTCACCCAACATATAAGTAACCATGCATTCGGCCAATGGGCTTTATGATCATCCCCATTGTTTATTCAATAAACAATGATTAACACATTTATATCAAATATAAACATGCTATATAAATAAATACAATCCATGAATTTAACAATAGATATCTAATATCAAATACCAAAAATATAATTAAATGCAGAAATAACATATATTGCGATTAAAAAATAGATATCATCCATACATCCAATGTACAAATTTATTTTTTTGTTTGTTTGTTTGGAAACCATTTTCAAATTAATTTCAAGCACAATTTAATTTTAAAAAATTCAATTTAACCAAATTAAAATTTGCCAAAATTAATAATTTCAAAAAATTAGCAGAAATCAGAAAAATAAAAATTTTCAAGAAAAATGGCACAAAACGGCCCAGCCATTATAATCGCAGACCGCCGTCTGCTGCCAGCCGCGCGTGGGCCCTACTGGCCATTGACCTACCGATAGGGCAACAACAACTTTACTGCTTTGTTTTTCAATTATTGTTTTGAATTTCTACAATTAAAACCTGAAATAAAACCATGCATTTAAAGAAAATTCAATTTTCAAAAAATGTATAGATATCCATAATTTAAAACCAAATTAATACATATTCTCTAAACATATAATCATATTTCAAATTCATAAAACATGCTTTTCAAATGAAAATTAAACACATTGTTCATGCTCAACACATAATAACATGTTCATCCTAAAGCCACAACACCGAACCGAGCTCTCATACCATTGAAAAAAAAGTTTTTAAACCGGTTTAAAGGGGTGTTCTCTTTGAAATTTTCGGACATTCGGTGTTTGTCAAAAGCATAATAATACACATATAAGCATGCCAGACATGCGGCTAAAGGATGAAACAAATGGCATAAAAATATAACACGAAACTTTACTTTATGTTTTTTTAGATTAGCAGCAACGTGCATTGTTCCCTTACGTTCTCATGTCCCGTCAACTTAAGAATTCAAACTAGAATTTCTCTAAATTGTCCACACTACAAAATGGAATAGATATGGTTCTTTTTCTATTGCTAGATAGAACAAAGAACTAGAAGAGAAACAACTCCAAACAAACACAATTGTTTAGTACTTTTGGATCATTTTATAGTCTAATTTGAATCAAATTCAATATAAAACTAAAGGATAATATCTTGAGAGAGAAAATGAGAGAAAAATTTATGGCTCATCTATAAGGTTATGTTGGATATGTGTGTAGTTTTGTAGATCATATACAGTTAAATTCAAAATTCAATAACTACCAAGTTTGCCTCCAAGGCAACCTATACAACAACATGCATATAACCTTCAACCATGATGAAATAACTACTCCATCATGTTCATCATGGTGAAGAGCTTCAACTCCTTTTAACTTGCTTCAACCTCCATCAGATGGGCTTGAACTTCAAATATGCACCGGGCTTGACTTAATCAAATTAAATGAAGCCCAACTGAAGTCCATTGGATAATAATTAAATAATTATTTTTAACCCAAATAAGTCCAAAGATTCATTCAATTCAATTAAATAAATCTAAGTCCAAGCACTAATAAATTAATTCAATTAATTTAAAGGTATTAAACCCAAAAATTTAATTAATCCAATTAATTAATTCTTGATTCATCCATTAAATGGAGTAATAAATAAATGTCCAATCATTTATATATTCTTCTTGAATTAATTTAATCCAATGAAAGTAATTCGCTTCTTCTCGAATAAATTTTAAATTAATTCCAACAATTCCACAGTGATTTGTGTGTGACTCTTTAGGTTCACCCCCAGCTAAACTTGGGCTTGTGTAACATAATAATTAATTAAATCTAATTTAATTAATTTATTTTTAATTAACCGTTAATCAAAAATTTCCGTCACCATAGGTGGCCGTCTAGCAACGGTCCATGACACTAGAGACTAGGTGAATGTTGGCGTGAACATTTAAGCTCCCGAGTACCATACAGGTACAGTCCTTCCATCACCCGTGTCGCAATCTAAGTCTAGGGCATGGAATTGGGGGTCGATTCCCATTCTGGACTAGACACTGTGCTCGATAACGCGAGATGCGTTTGCTCTATTGGTTGACATAGGAAACCATTCCCTACTCAATCAATTGCTGTGACCACAGACTCTTAGAGCTCGAACTATCTTAGAGGACATAGGAGACGCGACTTCATATACTGACAGGTGACCGATTCTATCTTGGAACCCACCATCCTCACTATATATTATGATTGGATTGAACAAGACTTGTAATGACCACATCTAAGATAAGGTCATCTTTCACCAGATCCAAGATATAACCATCATATGCATGTAATTTCTATGGTTCCTTTAGTTCGAGGACTAATCTCGTACTATCGAAGTAAGGAAGATCTAGTCATACCGACCAAGCCTCCATGGCTTTCATATGATGACTTCCCACGATTCAGTTCAGTCGGCTTGACAACCTTGTCAACCACCCACTAAAATTGCATGGACGTCTAATGTCTGTCGCCGATGAAACACGACACTCATCCAATGACTGCAATTTTAGTGCAAGTCTCAATAGGACTCTCAATACCTAGTCTCGAGGACCTCGACTTGGAACGTTTCAAACCTAACCATCAGAAGTTTATTTCACAACCACCATCTAATGCGCAACCCAACTGTATAGGTTGTACAATTTGGTTTGTGGGCTTTGTGATGTAAAAGGATATAAGCATATTCAGTGAGCCCAACAAATACAATTGCCAAATAATGAACACTCACTTTATTCATAAATAATATTACAATTACACAGAAATTGTCTTCACTTGAACCCTCTAAGTGAGTGGATCTGAAAAGAGGAGAGAAGTCAACGCAATTAGCCAAACAGAAAATGAAGGAAAGTATTTTTCGTGATTAATTTTCTATTTGCTTTTCCTCATCCTTTGCCACTCAAAAACGCATGTTTATTTTATATTTTTTGTGTTTTATTTGCACAGAACGTTGAGAATGATCAAAGGGTACATGATTTTTATTCCATTTATCATTTAAAATTATCGCTATTCCACGTTTCCGCCACGTTACCTGGCCGATCAACTCCATTTGATATGTAGAGACTTCTATTAGTGAAGTGTAAATTATGTAGAAAATTGAGTTATTTCCTTCTCCTTACTTTGAATCTTAAATTAGTGAAGTGTAAATTATATAGAAAATTGAGTTATTTCCTTCTCCTTACTTTGAATCTTAAATTAGTGAAGTGTAAATTATATAGAAAATGATGACCTCGCGAGTAGGGATGTGCACACTTCGATAAACCGGTGGAAAATCAATTGAACCAAAATTCAGTTCGTACCGAAAACTGAATTGAAAGTTTGATATGGATTTTTTAAAAAAAAAAAATTGGTACATCCATTCAGTACAATATTCCAATTTGGTTTATCGTACCGACTGAATTACTAAATAATAAAATAAAAATTTATATATATAATATAGTTCTATAAAATATAGTAATATATTAATATGTTTATAAAATATAGTAATATATTAATATGTTTATAAATTATATTTTATAATTTTTATTTATATGTATAATATTAGAATTTAATTTCTCTTTACTTTTAATTTAAACCTAAAATATATAACTGACAATTTTTTTATATGGCAGTTTTTTTAATATATATAATTCGGTTTTTTTCAGTTTTGAATCTAACTGAATCGAAAAATAGTTCGGTTATAACTGAATTCAATCGAAAAATTTAGCTCGATTTTTGGTACGGCAAAATTTTATTAACTAAAAAACTGATTTGATTTGATTTGATTAACCGAATTGAACAAGCCTACTCGCGAGCAACCAAGATATAATATAATGGTGTGTTTTCAGCAATTCCAGTCAACCAAGTGGTGCTTCGAAGACGAGATACTTAATCGGTGTTGCGGCTATGATTAAGACATATGTGCTTTTCAATTGTGATGAAATCTTGCCATATTACCAGTAAACCCCTTAGTATCATTTCAGAATATACCTTCAGTATCATTTCATTGATGTTAATTCGATCAGGTGAATCAAAAGAATGAACCTTTCATACTAACAAATACCTCATCAATCATTTTTATTTGTGTTAAGTATATACTAGGATGGTTTGTAGGTCTATAACACACCCTCCCCCTCCCTCTCCCCCTCCCTAAGCCATGGTCGGATTTGAAGGGGGTAGGGTGTTCTATGATCCTAACCTGATGCTTTCGGGGCTCCAAAAGCATTTTCTCCCCTCCCCCAATGTCACGGGCTGCCTGTTCACTAGGCTCCCGTGACGCGCACTTCGACCACTCAATCGTTCTACATGGCCGACCACTCAGCCTTCATTGACAGACGCTGGACAACCAACTAGTCTTAGAGTCCTAGGTGTAGGCCTTTTATTGCTTTGTTACTGCTTTGTTATTTGCTTTCTGTTGTTTAGATTGCTCAAGGGGACGTTACGCCTCTTGAGTTGTAAATTTCAGCTTTTCTAGTGTCTAGTGTAGATGATAGGATTTATTTTTTTAAGCCTATTATAGGGGGGGGGGGGGATGAGTTCAAGAAGCTTGGTTTAGTGACGTGTTAGAGTCCCCCTCAAGGCGATTCCCTTGTTCTAACATCGTTGATCATTGTATTCGCACTTTCAGTTCAATGCAATCTGGTTTTCTGAATTCGCGTGTGCAATTTACGGTTTTGTGATTCGTTCCTCCCGACTCTGATATATTCGGCGCCGAGCGGAGGTATTGGCGGACGTAGTTAGCGGACTACTAGCCACACGGTGCGCTTTGAGATAGGCGCCTCGTGAGAGGTGGTATTAGAGCCTCCTGCCGAGATGGGGCCGAGGCGTACGACTGCTACTGCTGCGAAGGCGTCGGGGCAAGATCCGGAAAGCCCGCGACAAGCAGCTTCAACCAGCGAGAGAGCTGAGAACCCTGAGGACGGACACTCCCGGTTGGCGGAATTGGAGGAGAAGGTCTCTTCCCTAGAATCTGAGATCACGGTGTTAAATTCGGAGTTGGACGAATATCGGCACGTGATTCAGGAGATGATTGGCGTATTCGGAAACGACAACATTGCCGATATGCGGCGTGACATGGAGCAAATGTCCATTCAGATTGGGTTGCTCCAGCGTGCAGTGGGTAGCATGCCTATGGTTGCTCACGACCCCGGTGCTAGGCTTCGAATACCAGAACCGAAGGCCTATAGCGGTGAGCGTGCTGCGAAGGAGGTTGAGACTTCCTCTTCGACATGGAACAGTACTTCCTTGCGGCAGACGTGCGGGACGAGACAAGGAAGGTTGCGACTGTGACCATGTACCTGACTGGTGACGCAAAGCTGTGGTGGCGTACCAAGTTTGCGGAGATCCAGGCCCATCAAGTACAGCTCGATACGTGGGCTCTTCTACGGTAGGCGATCAGAGAGCAGTTCTTCCCCGAGAATATGGAGTACAATGCCAGGAGGGCATTGCGAAAGCTCGAACATACAGGTTCTGTGCGGGAATATGTGAAAGCTTTCTCAGCGCTGATGCTGAACATCCGAGACATGTCGGAGCAGACAAGCTGTTCACTTTCATGGAAGGCTTGAAACAGTGGGCGAGAAACGAGTTGCAGAGGCAACGAGTGACTGATTTGAGTTCGGCTATTATAGCGGCCGAGCGCCTGACAGATTTCAACCTAGAGACACAGAAGGATAGGCAGGCGACACCTAGTCTTGAGCAGAGTAAGTGGAATGGGATGAAATCGTTCAGAAATAATTTCAACAGAGGTGGGGGAGACCAAAGGCCCCACGCTAAGAATGGCTCACAAGGCGGTTCAGATAGGAACAAGCCCCAGGAGAACAGGCAGGGAGCACCCAAGAGGAGGAGAGGGTGTTTAATCTGCGATGGTCCGCATATGTATCCGGATTGCCCGAAGAGACAGGTGTTGAACGCATTGGCGACGACCTTTACCAACAAGGTGTCATCCTCGAAGCGTGTGGAGCCACAAGCAGAGGCAGGTGGCGAGAATGACACGGAGGAGGATGAGGACAACTTGGGGGCCGTATCCCAATGGTGCAACACATTTTCTATGGTGGCGGCGAAGAGAGTTGTACCACCCCTTGCGAAAAAGACCATCCCGGCTCTTACTGTGGAGCAGCCGGAAAAGAAAGAAGAAGAAGTTCAGCCCCAGATTCCTAGGAAGAAAGGGTTGATGTTTGTTGATGTGAAGATTCATGGCAAGCCGATTCGAGCCATGATCGACACTGGAGCCTCTCACAACTACCTTGTGAGCGCCAAAGTGGCGAGACTCGGGCTCATGCTGGAGAAGGGAGTTGGGCGAGTGAAAACGATCAACTCGGCTGCATAACCCATTGCCGGTGTAGCCAAGTCTGTGCTGATTAAGGTTGGTGCTTATGAGGGCAAGACCAATCTTTCTGTTGTGGCAATGGACGACTTCAAGCTTATCCTTGGGCTTGAATTTCTACGGGATACACGCACTGCTGTCTTATCTCATGCCGATTCACTGATGATGTTGGGAGCGAAGCCGTGTGTCATCCCTACCTTGGCCGGACGCACAGGAGAGAAGAACTTGTCGGCCATGCAGTTTGAGAAGCGGCGCAAGCAGGATGAGATCTCCTACTTGGGTACCCTTTGTTTTGAGGAGATGGAAGAGGTGTCAGGGCCCACCCCGGCCGGTAGTAAGAAACTGTTGGGGGAGTCTGAAGACATGATGCCAGACGAGCTGCCTCGGAAGCTACCACCGAAGAGGGCAGTGGACCACGAGATTGAGTTGGGGCCTGGCACGAGACCGCCCGCCAGGGCACCGTACAAGATGCCGCAGCCTAAGCTTGTGGAGCTTAGGAAGCAGTCAGCAGACGCCTTGAGCCGCAAGGCGGACTTGGCGAACTTGGAGTCGATAGCAGCGCTCTCTTCTAGCGCGGCTGCTATCTCTACGAAGGATCAGGTGCAGGAGTTACTACCGAGAGATCCCGCGGCGCGACGCCTGATTCGGCTTGTCGAGCAGGGCAAGGCCCGACACTTTTGGATCGAGGATGGATTGTTGATGACCAAAAAAACCGCGTATATGTTCCGAGAGGGGGAGCCTACGGAAATTACTTCTTTCCGAATGCCACGACACACTTTGGGCGAGACACCAAGGACAGGAGCGCACATTTGCTTTGGTGCGGAGGGCCTATCATTGGCCACAGATGCGGGACGATGTCGAGATGCATGTCCGCACTTGTTTGATTTGTCAGCAGGACAAGGCAGACCATCAGAAGAAGACCGGTCTGCTGCAACCACTTCCCATCCCAAAGCGTCCATGGGAGAGCGTCTCCATGGATTACATCTCTGGATTGCCTAAGGTCGGGAACTTAGGCTCTATCATCGTCGTGGTAGATCGTTTGTCAAAATATGCTACATTTATCGCAGCACCCAAACACGTTACAACAGAGGGGATGTCTCATCTCTTCTTCAAGCACATCGCCAAGCATTGGGGACTGCCAAAAGATATTGTCAGTGATCGTGACTCCCGTTTCACTGGCGTCTTCCGGACCGAGCTGTTCAAACTTCTCGGGTCCACACGTTCCATGAGCTCGAGCTATCATCCACAGTCCGATGGTCAGACAGAACGCTTTAATTCTATGTTGGAGGACTACCTTCGGCACTTTGTGCGAGGTACGCAGAAGGATTGGGTGAAGCTCCTGGATGTCGCTCAGCTGTGTTTCAATGCTCAAAAGAGCTCTTTGACTAACAAGAGCGCTTTTGAAATCGTCACTGGGCAGCAGCCGCTCCTTCCTCACACTCTTGACATCCCACAAAGTGTGGGATCCCTTCTTACTCGAAGTTTCTCCCAGGAATGGAAGCAGAATGTTGATATCGCTAGAAGTTGCCTGGAGATAGCTCAGAAGCGGATGAAGAAGTATGCAGATCAGGATCGCCGCTTCATTGAGTTCAATGCGGGAGACCTGGTACTGGTGAAGGTCCCGGATCCGAAATTATCAAAGTCATTAAGGTGGAGAGATCCTCGGTTGATGCAGAAATATGTTGGACCTTTGCCCGTCCTTAGGCGTATTCGGACGGTGGCGTACAAGGTGGAGTTGCCGCCGTGGTGGAAGATCCACAACGTCTTCTATGTCAGCCAATTGAAGAAGTATTCAGCAGACAAGGAAGACGATACCTGCAATCAACCCAGCCACCCACAACACGAATTGAAGAAGACGAAGGAGAAGGTGGCTGAAGTAATCCTAGATCACCGAGTGACGAGTACCGCGAAGAAAAACCACACAGAGTACTTGGTGAAATGGAGGGGATGCAGCAGCGAGGAGAACACTTGGGAGCGAGTGACGAACCTAAAGGGCGTTTCTACCTCTTGTCGAAGCGTACCATGCTTCCGTAGCGCCGGGGACGTCGTTATCTCAGGTGGGAGAGAATGTCA
Source organism: Sesamum indicum (assembly GCF_026168435.1). Taxonomy (NCBI): domain Eukaryota; kingdom Viridiplantae; phylum Streptophyta; class Magnoliopsida; order Lamiales; family Pedaliaceae; genus Sesamum; species Sesamum indicum. Next base: position 16,873,591 of record NC_142664.1, on the reverse strand, counting down.
CGGGTTGCCCGTTCACTAGGCCCCCGTGACGCGCACTTCGGCCACTCAACCGTTCTATATGGCCGACCACTTAGCCTTCATCGACAGACGCTGGACAACCAACTAGTCTTAGAGTCCTAGGTGTAGGCCTTTTATTGCTTTGTTACTGCTTTGTTATTTGCTTTCTGTTGTTTAGATTGCTCAAGGGGATGTTACGCCTCTTGAGTTGCAAATTTCAGCTTTTCTAGTGTCTAGTGTAGACGACAGGATTATTTTAAGCCTATTATATGGGGGAATGAGTTTAAGAAGCTTGGTTTAGTGACGTGTTAGAGTTCCCCTCAAGGCGATTCCGTTGCTCTAGCATCGTTGATCATTGTATTCGCACTTTCACTTCAATGCAATCTGGTTTTCTGAATTCGCGTGTGCAATTTACGGTTTTGTGATTCATTTCTCCTGACTCTGATATATTCGGCGCGCTGCATTAGCGCCGAGCGGAGGTATTGGCGGACGTAGTTAGCGGACTACTAGCCACACAGTGCGCTTTGCGATAGGTGCCTCGTGAAACCCTGTCACTTTTGCTTGCTCCTATTGCGTAGTCATCATATCATGTGAACACCCTCACCATCCGACTTTTGTACGGACGATCCATCGACTGTCAGACCATCCACGACTGGTGTGTCACAGGATAGCCCTATCACCTAACCTTTCCTTCGTAGCACCACCGCTAGCTCTAGGACCCCGCACATTCATCATACTTGTAGATGCGAGGTAGTATAAAAATTATGTGTTTTTTTTTGTGATTAAAATTTCATTACTAAATGGGTACTTATGTTTCCTTTGGGTCAAAAGTTTAACCATCATTTCAGCACAAACTTGGGAATGTCGTGTCGGGCCATTTCAACCAAGCATGACCTAACTATACTAGTATCTAGCTTGAGTAGCAAGATTTCGAATTTCAGGAAGTTCAAATAAACTTTATGTTACCTATATATTCTTTTGATATTCTCAATTTTGCAAAGAAGTATTTTTTTCCTCATGCAATGCCTCTACCACTAGAACTGCCCAGAATCGGAAATAACAAAGGTGTTTGACTTAGAGGCAGCCACCTGGATACACCACACCTTCGAGAAAGCTATAAAAATTAAAATAAAAGGCCGATGTAGGTGATGACCGAGATATGTGACAGTTATGCTGATCTGGTCTACATTACATTTTTGGCAGAAGTCAACGCAAAACAAAGCCAACAGGGTCTGAAAGATTTGCGTAAGCTACAAAGTGTTAAATACAATGAAAACACAGTATTACAGCCAACGATCTGGTCACTCACCCCATGGCTACAACGATCAAGTTCTTCATGTTAGAATAGATGATTAGAAAACTAATTAGATTGGTTGTTTGGAAACTATTCACAATCCTTATAAAAAAATAATAGTGTACGGATGCGTATAGTAAGTGTTTATCAAAGGCTTTAGTGTTTGTTATGCTTACTACTTACATTGAACGACATTTCAATGTCACAACAAATGTCCACGGACCAAAAGGTTAAATCCATGGAGTTGCGTTGCGCATAGGTTGGCAGTTATGAAGCCAACTTGTAAGGGTTGGTCTAAAACCTTCTAATTCGAGGACCTAGAAATAGGGCATTGAGAGTCCTAGAGAGGCCTGCACTAAGTATTGCAATACTGTGTTTCATCGGGGGGTCACATAGGTTGTCTGTGTAGTTTTTAGCGGATTAGTTGACAAGGTAGTGGATTGACTGAAGTAACTTTAGGAATCGTCATATGGAATTCTTGAGGGATTGGTCTATATTATGGAATGTTTGCTCTCTCCCAAGCTTTAAATTTTCTTCTATTTTCCTTTCATCTCTCATGTTCTTCTTGGTTTAGAACAAAGTCAAGAACTAGGTATGTGAGACAACACACTAAGAAAAAGTGCAGTTTTCGTCCCTCTTAACGAATTTATTTCGTGGTAGTCAAGAAAAAATCCCATATTCCATGTGTTTTGTGGACAACATTAGAAGGCTCCTACATTTGAGTCTTGAGTGGACAAATATCCCGAGGAGATCAACGTATGTAGCTGATCGGAGTTGAAAATCGAAAAAGGTATTCCTTTTTATTTTATGCTATCGATTTTTTTCCTTTTTTTTCCCCATGTCGTCAGGGAATGTTCAAGAGTACACCCCTCGAACACAGCTATTTCTTTTAATTTTTGCATTTTCGATACTTCCGCCGCATTCACAGGCTAATCCACTTTCTTTCAATGGTATTAAAGCGCGGATCGGTGTATATGGCTATGGAATAACATATTTTATGTGTTGATGAATGTTTTACATGTTTGTAATTGGCTTTTATGTCATGATTTTTGGCTTTATATTCAAAATTGTACTTTTGAAAAAGCATATTTAAGTTTGCTTTAATTATTAGATATTAGGTATTTTGGGAAGTTTGGTGTTTTTTTAGATATTGTGATTCTTGCGCTATTTTGGTTGAAATATGCAGAGCAAAAAAATTGGTTTTTTCAGAAAAAAAAAGCGTACAACAGCAACTGACAGTGCGTAGGAGGTGCACGCGCGCAGTTGTCCTGCCTGCCGCGCTTGGACAATTTGGTCGTTTTTCAGACTTTTTTCAAAAAATTATTTTTTTCTGGCTTTTTCTGCATATTTTCTTAAACGGTTAGTTTTAGTTGAGATTGGATACTTTCTAGAACTAAATTACCAGAATTAATTTGGAATAGATTCCAAACTAAAATGATTTATGCATGAATTGCACTAATATCCAATTTTTAAGTGCATTATTTTACATGTAATTTCAGCATATGATTATGTTTTTGTATGATATTGGTTATCATATATTTAATACATAGTTTGTATTATTTGAATGGCATGACTATGTGGGATTACATGTGTGTGTCATATTATTTAAATAGATTAATATAGGATGATCACAAAGCCCATTAATCTTGTGCTTGATTTTTTTTTTTTTTTGTTAGGCTGGGGCCTACATGTCTTTTTATTTTCTTTATTCTACATTTTTACACTTGTTGTTTAAGATTTGCTTTTCTCCTTTTTTATGTGCTCCCTGCAATATTGGTTTGATGACTTTTATTTTAATTATAATGAATGTAAATAGGTCGAGTGGTTTACATTCATTTTGTAAATAAACAGTAAGGAGTAAGCCTGAGGTGATGGAGTCCCGTGGAGGAGGCCATAAGTTAGCTCATGGAAGATCCATGGAGAAGAGGTCCTAAAGACAGAGCCCACAATGGAGAGTCCTAGAATATGACAAGGTGTTACAACGACTATTAATCTTGTGCTTGATTCTCTTGGAGCCATCAGGAACATATGAAGAGGTGATGCAAAAGAACTTGGGGATCTCATGGGATGAGAATAGTTTGGATTACCTCTGACAAGACCTTTTTTCATGTGAATCGAAAAGCGGAGGATGGAGAATTGATTTTGTTGACCCCAAGCCCACTAGGAAAAGGTTTTTCCGAAACCTCATTTGACACTTTCGAGCTTTTGTAGAAAAAGTGGGAGAGGTTAATGACTAAAAATCAAGTCTTAACTTGAATGCAATATTATAGAAATATACTGGATGTTTTCTATCAGTTGTAGATGTCTAAGAATCCACTAACTGCAATACTTGAAACTAGTAAATTTGTTGGATAGTCATCGATTTCGAGAACCAGACCTATGTCCTAGATAGGTTTCTTTCTCGGACTTTGCTGAAGTGGTCAACGCCCGAAGAATGTTCCACTCTATAAGTGGCAAGAGAAAATCAAAAGGTCCGCAACATTCTACTGGCATTGATAACTAACGAGATCCAAAAATAGTACGAAAGGCATGATGCTGTCAAGTCAATAATGCTCCGCATAGAAGATATTTTTGCGGTATCAAACTGCATATTAGATATGCTGCAACGAGTTCTTCAAGCCAATATTGCTTATTCTTTAAGCATAACAGGGTGTGAACCAATGAGGCCATAAATAGTTGTTAAATAGCTATCTTTGATACCTGAATAAGGATTGAAGAAGAGCTCTTGATGCACATTAATGGAGAGTTGATTTTGGAATGCTGTAGCAATAATAACTTCAGCGTTATATGAATAAAATTTAGTCTCAAAACGAATGTACATTCAGGCTTTATGATAATGTGGTAACTTGGGAAGGTTCCAAGTGGAATATCACAAGGAATTTCATCATGGAAGTTGAATGTGTTGAAACTTTAGAAGTTGTGTTGGAAAGTGGTTAGGATTGAAAAACTATACCCAATTGTTGGGTGTGCTACCTAGCATGGCCGTCCCAGTAGTCACCTTAGAAAATGACAACTAGGCTATTGCACAAGCTAAAAAGGTCCGAAATCTCATCATTATCAAAGAAAATTTCTTAGACACCATCATCTGCTTGGAGCAATGCTAGGAAGATGTGACATGTGGCTGGACCATAGAACATCGACATAAATTACAATAGACCCATAAGACCTAGCCAGTATAGCAGATTGCTCATGATCAAGTTAGTCTGAAAATATGGGCAATTGGCTTTAAGGTCAAGCAGGAGATTGTTGGAATAAGTAACCAAAAACCAATTCAATTAGCGGGTTTCGGAAACTATTTGTGTAATCTTTATTTAAGTAATATTTTCCTTATAAGTATGGTAAGTATTCATCTTTGGTACATGTGTCTTCCCGTATGGAGCCATCGTCGCTTCGGTCAGCGATCCCTACATCTTCATGCCTGACCTGGCCGACGCATAAACTGAAACGAACCTAACCCACAAGCCTTGGTTCATGCAGGACGCTTTACACAATATCTATTCCATCCAGAGCGTTTTACTTGCCCCACAAGGATGGAAAACCTCCTCATTGCATTGCTTGTTGGTCCTTGAGTAGGTTAGCTTTCTATCTAATTGTGTTCAACCCTTGTACTCATCGATTTCTGGGTGCTTCATTAGGCGACAGTTCTTCTACCTTATCTCCCATTGAGCCCTGATTTGAGTTGGCTCTTTTAACTTTAGACTTTTTTAAAGCAATAGCCATCGTCTCGCAGCCTTTGCGTCCCATTAAAGGGACTAGGGTCCCCCTCATCATTTGGATTCCCACATACCACCTACAGATGCCTTGGCCCCCATTAATGGAGCTGGTTTTCTGCCTGCAATTCTTACTTTCAGAGGGATCGAACGCTGATCTCAACTATTACTTAAGAAAAATTGAACGCATGGATTTTATGTTGCTTTTGCCTTTTCTGCTTACCTATTACATTAAGCGTCACTTTAACGTCACAACAGATGTCCATAGATTGATTTACATAACCCATGTAGTTGGGTTGCGCATTAGATAGCGGCTATGAAACCAACTTCTGAGGGTTGCTCTGAAACGTTCCAAGTTGAGGACCTCGAGACGGGGCATCAATAGTCCTATTGAGACTTGCACTAAGTGTTGCATCAATTGGATGAGTGTCGTGTTTCATCAGCGACAAATGTTGAATATCTATAAAATTTCCGTAGGTTAGTTGACAAGGTGGTCAACTAACTGAACTAACTCATGCAGATCGTCATATGGAAGCCTTAAAGGCTTGATTAGTATGACTTAAGTCCCCTACTCTGATAATACGGCAGTAGCCATCAGATTTGAGGAAACACAATACGTGCACACGATGTGTATCTTGGATCTGTTGAGAGATGATTGTGTCACAGACATGATCATCATAAACCTTGTCCACTGTAGTCGAAATATGCAGCAAGGACGGTGAGTTTCACTAAGAGGAACTGTTCCCTATCAGTATGTGAGAGGTATCTCCTATGCACTTGGAGACGCGTTCATGCCTTGTGAACTTGTGGCCATAGTGGTTGATCGAATAGGAAAAAAGGGTTCCTATGTCTAGCAACTTAGCCTAACGCGATTTGAAGTATGAAGTATAGATGTCTAGTCCAAGATGGGAACGGACACCAATTTCCATGCCCTAAACTAAGGTCGGAGACGGTAGACGGAAGGACCGTACCCATATAGACTCGGGAGCCTAAATATTTACACGGATATTCACCTATTTTCTAGTGTTATGGACCGTTGCTAGACGACCACCCATGATAGTGGGTTTTCTTGATCAATAGTTGGTCAAGAAGGATTAATTAAATTGAATTTAATTAATCGGTAGTGTTGGACACTAGTCTAAGCCTAGCTGAAAGGTGAACCTAAAGAGTCATACACAAATCACCTTGAAAGGACTCAAAATTAATTTTAAATTAATTTTGAAAGATGTAAATAATTGGATTATTTACATGTGGGGTGATCCATTGGATGGATACCCCATGATTAAATTAATTGAATTAATTTAATTGGACTTATCTTAATTAATAAGTTGAATTTATTAATTAAAGAGAATTGGGCTTAATCTTTAGTTAGATTAGATGACATTAGGCGTAGTTTAGTTAGATTCTGTTAAATTAGATTTAATTAAATTATCAGGCCTTGGATTTATTTTAATCTGATTGAGAAAAACCCGGCCCAGCAAAATTAAGGCCTACTAGCAATGAAGTTGACTTCTATTGTTGGAAGGAGGATTGGTCAAAATTGCACTTTCGGAAAGTGTAGATTGGACCATATTTGGAACCCTTTTATATGGCAAGATTGGATCATACCATTTCGGAAAGAGGTTGCCTTGTAGGTAGGTGGAATGTATCTTCACACATTTCGACATTTCCATATAAAGCATATATATATATCTGTGTATCATCATTATTTATATGATAACAACACATTGTAAAAGGTAAAGAGAACACAAACCCCCCTCCTCCTCCTAGTACTCTCGGCCCTCTCTCTTTCTTCCTTTATCATCCCTCTAATTCTCTAACTCTCTTTGCTCTAGGATCAAAGATAGAGTTGTAGAGAATATTTTTGAATGAAGAGAATAAACTAATCGATAGTATAGTTCTCTCCGATCATTTATTCCAATCGTTTTTGATTTCTTCTAGCAAACAGATCAAAGCAATCTTCCATTGTGTGGTGTAGATCATCTCTGGTGGGCTCTTACGTTGCATCCTAGGGTGAACAAAGGCGCGAATGCATGATTGCCGGTTGAAACGAAAAAACAAAAGAGGTAAGATCTCGTTTAAATACCGCTTTCTCGTTTCGAGAACACCAAGGGTGCACTCCTTTGTTGGTAGTTGAATAATTTTATTTTTATTATTTTTTCCTATCGCCTGCGCTAGCGCGTCCCGGAGTAGATCTGCTTGTCCCTTCACTAGTGACCTTGAGCTCATTTCTCGAGTCATACCCAATATGATCTTGACAATTCGAATATTCCACTTATATGAAGCCCCAAACCTAATTTGAATCCATTTCGAATAACATGGCTTCAAGCTATTTGATTCAAACTAATGTCTCACATTGATACTCCTTACGTCCTATTAGATTGTAATCCAATTAATTGGAAAGACGAGGAGTGGAATTTAATCAGTGAGTAACTACGATTATAAATGATGTTTGCAATTACCTGCAACATTTCTACACAAACGAGACTTCCACTAGTTTCTTGATGTATGCAGGACTATCCCGCAAACTCAAATACTTTGTAGGATAAAGGCTTTTCACGAAATTCTGGCCAAGGTGGTTCAGTAAAACACCAATCGGACAAGTCCAACTAAGTTCGGCTTCTCCCTTATCAGAGACCATTCAATGATAGTCATTCTAGGAAGAATTTGATTGAGTGAGACTTCCATTCTCATTTAGATATTCAAAAACTCCAACTAAAAACATGCCCACTCAATCTAATCGAAAGGTAACCAGTTCGGTTCACTACTTTAAATCTGAGTCGTTGAACCTCCCAAAGGTCATTAGATTTTTGAATCCTATACTGATCCTGTGTATTCAAATGCCATGTTGGATCTGATCCAATGGAGTACTAGTAAGCACACTTTCTCACATGAAGAGCTTTACGATCTTTCTCCAAATTGTCTATTTCTAAACTTTCTGAATCTATTAATCTTCTTATCTTTAAGATATGGAATTGACCTACCAATACTGTAATATTTATCTTGACTGTTCATTTTTTATTATTTATTTTGAGCATTTATAATCTAATTATGTAATAGTATTAAATCAATCATGTAACCAACCCAATAGACAAGACTAGTCATTTTTTGTCAAATAAAGAAACTTTTCAAAATGTGTAATCTAAAATTTTCCAACAATAAAAGAAAACACAACTTAATCATGCTAGGTTACGTAATTCCTATTAACTCTATCTAACACGATCACTGTTTGGCTTAGACTAACTAATCCTTTAGCCTTTTAAGCAACAACCTTGTTATCTCTAAGCATTAGGATCCGTCTTTGCTTTCTACTCCTTATCACCACAAATGATGAACAATTGGTATCCAATAACAAAGAAGTAGGACAGTATTCATGTTAACACTTAAAACAAAAATGCTTTCATTGGAAAGGAGCTTCGGGCACTCCCTCTTCTAATATCCCTTCTACCCGTCATAATATGCAAACATTATTTGGAATTCTTTTCTGTTGAATCCTCTTCCTATTTCCTATCCCCCCGCCTTGCGGTTTAACAAAAGCAATCGAAGTGCTAGCAATAGTTGATGATATCTCAATCTTCTTTCTCTCCCAACGTAGGGCAAGTTTAACTTTTACTTCAGAGGTCGAAACCTCTCCCACTAGTACCAATGGCGCAAAATTTTCAATCGTTGCCTCGTACTGGACCAATATTTTTATCAACTCATGAAAGCTCTAGTCAGACCTATTCACGCTATAGTTGAAAAGAGACTGAAGGATCACGTCAATGTACATCTGTTTTTCAAGATGAGCCTAGAGGTCTTTGAGCTTCTCCACAAGATATAGCATCATGAATCCATGCTTTTGTCAGACAACCTTTATGTTATTTTAGATTTGAAGAATGTCATTGTTCCATCAAATCTAATATGTTGGTCAATATCTCATATAATATCGTTGATGCGGAGCATTATCAACTTGACATCAACATGTCTTTCATACTATTTCTCAATCTAGTAAGTTACTGAGGCCAGTACGATGCTTCAGATTTTTGGATTGTCCTTATGCCACTTGTCAAACATCAAGCGTTCTTTGGGTGTGGACCCCTTTTCATCCAATTATTATAGTTATTTTTACTAAAATTTGTTTGCATCAAATATTGCGGTTAGTGGATTGTTACATTTAACAGAAAACTAATTAATTAGATTATAGTAATATTAAGTTCAAGTTAAGACTTGGTCTTTAGTCCTTAAGCCCTCTCACTATTTATGCGAAAGCCCATCACTCTCAAATGGGTTCTAGAAAAATCCATTCGTAGTAGACTTGAAGTCCACAAGTGAAATTCTCCATTCCCCACTTTTACGATTCACATTAAAAAAATCTATGTGTGAGGTAACCTATACTATTACATCTAATGAGATTCTCAAGTTATTTTGCCTCGCCTCTTCACATGATCCCGAGAACTCCAAGTGAATTATGTTACTCGGTGGTAGATCCAACCCATCAACCAAACAATAGCACAATTGTCGCCCCAACGACTCTTTAGACAAGAAAACATAAGTGTATTCACTTTGTTCACAACAATAGCGTAACTTAAATTTAATTCCAGCATGCCAGGACTCATAAGACCACGGTTGGGTGAAATTAGCTTCCTCACCACATTGTTGTAAATAGAAGGCTTGGATTAATCATTAGATTTATATCAATTATGGGCCTAATATTGACTTGAAAAAATCCAAGTGAGAGTTTGTTTTCTATTTTCTGAGACCAAGACCTCATCACTATATGTATATTCGCTTGTTGTTAAACAACAAGTATTTAATAAGCATTCACAATAAATAAATACATCACAAACAAAATATAAAATCCTAGCATGCTCCTTTAGATGATCAAAAGCCTAATCTTATGTGACCCACTGAGCTCGTAGTGGATCTATGGTCAATCTAGGGTAGGCCTACGCTATTACAAAAATTATGAATCTAATGGGCCTTGTATGTCCTCTTTATTCTCCTTGCTCTCCATCGTGGGCTCCACCAGGCTTTTTTACTATAGTTCCTCATGGTCCATCCAATAGCCTCCTCCATGGGCCTCCATCACCTTGGGCTTGCCTTATTTACATTTTATTTATAAAAAATAAAAATTCTTCACCTCCTATTTACTCTCATTACATCATAAAAGTAAGATACCTCAATCAAAAGTTGGGAGAGTATAAAAGGAGGGAGAAAGCAAGTCTTATAGTTTCAAGACTAAAAATGAGAGAAATAAAAAAAATAAGAGGCACGCAGGCTCCACCCAATATAAATTAAAACCATACACACGGGTCATGGGCTTTGTGATTTTTACCATTGTTAATCCAAATAACAAATATAACACATTTAATTCAAAATAAAGATGCATAATATTTAACGCAAAACATGCATTATAGAAAAATGATATCTAATATCATAAATATTAATTGACACGGCATTTAATAATGCAATTAAAAAATAGACATCTCCTTGTACATTCAATGTACAATTTGTTTTATTTAAAAATTATTTTTAAATTAATTTTAAGAGAATATAATTTTGAAAAAAATTAAATTTAACCAAAATAGAAATGAGCCAAATCATAAACTTCATAAAAGGCAAAAAAAAATTAAGAATTCAATTTTTTTGGGAAAAACTGTTCAAAATCAACTGTCGAGGGCCAACGGCTGGGCGCAATAATGCGTAGCAGGCGCTCTTTTCCAAAACCCCCTAATTTCTTTTCTTTTTTTTTTCTAAATAAAATTAAAATAATAAATTTCTAGAAAATTCAATTTTTCAGAAAAATAAATATTCAAACTTTTAATTTACAAGATTAAACTATGTACTTTAAAACACATAGTCATACAATCAATTAAATTATACTTACTGAAATCAATCAAATGCGTAAAATATGTTTCAAATATATAATACATGTTAAATTGAATGCCACAAGCACTGAGTCGAGATCTGATACTATTGAAAGGGAGCGGATCAGCCCGAGAACACGACGGAAGAGTGGAATAACGATAATTTGAAACAATAAAAGGAGTAAGAACTAGATCAATGGGTGTACCCTTTCATCATATCGGGCGTTCGGTGCAAATAAAATGTACAAACATAAAATAGATTCATTTATTAGTGGCAAAGGATGAAGAAAAGCGAACAAAAAGTTTACCATGAAACATACATTTTCTGTTTGTCTACTCCTGTTGATTCCTCTCCTCTTTTAGGATCCGTTCAACTAGAGGGTTGAAGTGTAAAACCCTTCTAAAGCAAGTCCATACCACATCGTGGGAAGATGGATCTAACCGTCTTACTAGAAAGGATTAGATCGGGTGGAAGAAATCGATGGTATCTCGTGACCGTGTGCTCAATAGATATTCTTGTCAGCGATGAATATATTGTATCCAAAATTCGTCCACAGTTGGTTGTTGCTCAACATTACACCACGCTTAGCCAATGTCTCATGAAAATAATGGAAAGAACAAGGTAAGCATTATTCTGACTATTGCTGTCACGGGAGGGAGGCAAGCCCCTATCAAAAATCCATTGATATATTCTGACATGTTGATTGTCAGAATACCGCATCGCCATCCACCATTATGAGAAGCTGTCCATTTTTCCTTGTTAATCTAGTCTAAGAATACAAACGCTTCTACTTTGTGGCTCTTTATCTCCTCCATAATTCGATTGAACTTTATGATTTGATATTTAGAGTCCGCTCTCCAACAAAGATCCTTCAATTCAACATTCTTGTAATGACTGTTGAAATTAGATCATACGTGTCTCAAGCAATATCTGTGCACTCCATGAGGTAGCACAAAATTCGAACTTTCGCATACTAATTGAATAATATTGGGTGACGGTAAGAAATAAGGCACATCCCAAGTCTCCCTTTTATAATATGTTTGCTCAATTGTTAAAGAAACCACTTTCAAGATGAACATAATTCTTCATCGACAATTGCAATCGCAAGAGTGAATACTTGTTGATTCCCATCCATAGCAGCTGGAATCAATAATTTGTGTTTGTACTTTGTGTATAAATGAGTGCAATCTATAGTGATGACTTTGCGACAAAATTAGAACCCTTCGGTAGACGGCTTGAATGCCCAAAAGAGATATCCTATAGCATATGCACCAATGACTGCTAGAAAGCTTTGTGTTCCCATTTAATAATAGTTCCTTTATTAGATTTTTTGAGAGCTCCCATGTATTTGGGTAGCTTTCGAATTGAGCCTCCTATGTGCGATAAACAATTTCAGATACCATCTTCAAACTGTACTATGCCTTTTGAAAACCATGTATGGTCCTTTATAGTTTGAATAACAGGCTTTATTCCATAAGCGGGGTTGCATTTCACTTGTCCTAAAAGCAAAGAAGCAACATAAACTCTATTTAAATTACTATGTTGAAGGGACATATCCTTTAGAATACATGTATGGTTGCCCCCATATTTGATTATTATCCAACATCCAAACCTTTAGTTTTATAATTCCTCGAATCTCCCATCTACACCACATATCTTGAAAAAAAAAAACAATCAATCAAAGATGATGTATGCTTATATGATAACACATATACAAATATATATATATATATATATTCCTGGGGTGAGCTACTTACAGACCACTTTCCACTTGGTTGGCGAACTCTCAGCTACACAATACTCTCAATGTCCATGTTGTTTCGAGTGAGCTTTCACCACTTCTATTAAACATTCTTTATTTTAGAAAGTCATTCCCACATCAAGCCTTTCTTCATTAGTATTATAAAATTTTGCATACTTCAAAGTTGGAACATCAATGGAATCCGTAGGTATCTACAGGAATATTTGTTCAAGAAATGTTATAGAGCGATAAATGTTTACTAAGTAGTTCTGTTTCGCATAGCCATTTCAGATGATGATGACATACCTTGTGCAAATATTTCAACCATAACATTTATGTCAACATCGTTTAAGCCATCCTTGAGTGGAATTGATATTCTACTTCATCTTGTTCAGAATCACCACATGAAAAATTCGCAAAACTGTTTGCAAGGTCTTCTGCATCATCCTCACGAGGTATAAAATTTTCAGTTAAATGAATATGTGATTGGATAGGCACTATATAATGGATTTGAATATTTTCAAGGCCTTGGGTAAAAGTGATCATTTCAGGAGTATAATATTTTACTTCATAGTTAGAAGTGTCTTTACAAAGATCAAGATTAGAAGTACCTATACCAAAATTGGGATTAGAAATTCCTGCCAAATAGTCAATGTTAGAAGTAGAAGGAAATCCTTGGGTGGCCAAAAGCACCATTTATTCTCCCCGCTGTTGGATACAAAACAAGGGTATTAAGAATGGTACAACTACATAACACGTCATTTCGTTTCGTCATTTACTGACAGACATGTAGACAGTGGATACCGATTTGGTGATGCACCTATGTTGCAAATTGTAGTATGTTATATGATATCACACACTTTATTTAAACACTCTTTTTTACACTAAAATTCATTATTTTTCTATAATTTTCAAACAGAAGAGGTAAATACCCTTGAAGCAATTTTTCGATCTAGACAACTAAATATTGTTGGGTACTGCCAGTTGGTGGACCGATTTGCACATGGAGTACAAATTATCAAGAAAGCTCTAACAGATCAGCTACAACAAATCACGACATCATCCAATAATGCTCCCACCACATCCCATAGGTAAAGAGAAGTTCTAGCAGAATGTCTTTTAGTTAAGATGAACATGGTGATGTTAGGGTCGATATTGTTGATCCTTCTACAGTGTGTACACCTCAATATTACTACGTGACTCAACCTTCTCAAGATTACTATGTGCTTCAATCGCCACAAGATAATTGATTTCAATCTACTCCATACATGCTAAGCCATGCAGAAGCTTACTCTTCACATGTAGATCTTGACCTTGGCATTGGCATTAATCAACCATATGGACCAAGATATAATATTTTACCAATTGTATTTCCATCATTTAGAGCATATCGTAATAATATGTAATCCAGATTTGCAGCATCATCAAGTCGGTTGCACATTAATTCTAGTGGGGATGAAATGATGAACAAAATAAGCCAATACAAAATGTGGGCGAGAAAATAAGAAGATCTCGCTACGAATGCCACAGACGCAATTGTGGAACGGGCAGACATTATTAATTGTAATTTAAAAAACATAAAGACTGAGTCGTGGATACTCTCCATGACTCAAAGTCGTGATTGCTATCCTCAAATCGTCCTTTATTTAAAAAAAAAAAAATATCAAGTCGTGGTTGCTATCGATGACTAGACACAAATGTGTCATAGTATTTAGAAAAATATTATTTCTATTATTTTTATTTTTTTATAATAAAAAATAATTAAGCCTTAAAAATGATCATTTCTTGATCATGTTGTCAACTTCTTTTTTTAATTATGTTTTTTGATAAGGTTGTATATTATGAATATAGATTTCATGCAATTTATCCCTTGTTATATAAAAATAAGAAAATTATCCATTTGTCAAAAAATAAAGTATCAAATTACCTCCTTATCTTTTTCAAAATAGAGAAATTTACGCCCACGTGATTTCGTGTAATTTATGCACTATTCTTTATTTATTTTTTATTTTTTTAAGGTTTAATTGTAAAATATATTTATAATATTATTTAAGAACCATTGGACCTAATTTCAATATGAGATCCAAATTTAGCTAGTGGATCAATTACCCAAATTTTTATTAAATTCAAATCAATGATGTAGATCTAATATTGTATGTTCATGTTATATATTTTTATAAAATAAAAAATATGGTAATTAATATATATATATATACACATATTGGGGGGTTGGAGAAGAAGCTCATGCAATGGGACGCAGGCTAGAGGGAGAGGGGAAGCGACGAGAGCGAGGGAGTACTAGAGGAGGAGGGGCGATGGGAAAGGGGATTCAAGTTGTGGGGGTGGGGGGCGACAAGAAGAGACCAAAGGTCGTGATGAGGAAGTGGGTCAGGTGGTGGTAGCAAGGTGTCACGGGCGCACACTTTTGTCTCGCAGCGGAAAATATTTTTCGCCCGTGCGGCGTCTCAGGTTTGACCCAACTTTTGACCAACCTTCGCACATCTCAAAGTTTACCGACTGTCCTTCGCGTGTTTTCGACACTGAAGCTCGCTAGCACAACATCTGAACGCATCCCTGCGCGGCACCGCATGTCCTTGTGCTCGCCTATCCAAAATGTCCACATTTGCCGAGGCTCTCGGCCCTCATGCCTTAGTGTCTCTTAAAGGCCGGCCCCTACTAGCTAGTCTGCCGCCATGCGTCTCGTCCACAATTTTGAAATCTGCCAACACATTCCTCAAAGGCAAGGAGCATCCTCGCTCTGCCTCAGCATTACGGCGCTCTGCATGCTCCCGCAACGCCTATCTCATGTCCAACGCACACTCGGTGCATCCTCGGCGCATGCCTTCGTCGTAGTCGTCTTCTATGCCTCGCCCAAGTAGGACCGCATCATAAGTTTGAGGCCCATTCAATATGCCGACATCCTGTCTTGATATCGCACGATATGCCCGACATGCCTTCTTGCCTTTCGACATGGCATCACAATTTGACCACAGAGCGGCATCGCCCACGACCGTTCATCTTAGCCAACGGACCCCCATGAATGGCTAGAACTCGATGGCGCGTGCCATGAGTTGGATCACAAGGTTTTGGAGTGCTTGCCTCGATTACCCATTCGCACGAGAGGTGTTGCCCCTGATATCTCACAGCCCGTGGGGCAACCTTGCATGTCACATGCAGGCCATCCTGGCCCTACGCTGCCCGTCCGGTTCCCATGTCCTTCGGGACTCTAAACACTCATTCGAGATGTCTAGAGCCGACTCTTGAAGGCCCCTATCATGCCTCCAAAAGATGCTCATTTAGTGCCGATGTGTACGAAGAGGGCTGGCTGGAGCTCCCCACGCATGCCCTCCTTTAAAAATATTTTCTCTTGTTCAGTGAGTAGAACACTGAAATAGCCGAGGAGCGCACCTGCGTGCTGGCCGGCATCCCCTAGCCGCCCACATGTCCGTCGCAAGTCACTATCATCCGTCTTGTCTAAGGAGCGGCCAGTGACACAAGGGGAGGGGGCAAGGGGGAAGGTAGGGGTGGCGGGGGGACTGGGGTTTGGTTTTATTATTTTTTAATAATTATAATATATCTATAATAATAATAATAATAATATTCTTAAATCGCACTCGAGACCTGAGCAATACAACACTTCTAAAGGGATGAATTATTTTATTTTTAAAAAAATTAAAAGATAATTTTATTTTTTTTATAGGAGCTATTTTGCACATGAAGAGGTGGGTTGCATTTTTCTTTACAAGTAACTCCTCCTCTTTTTTGAGTGCCTCGCTCATAGTCTTTATTATTCAACATTTTCAAACCACTGCGTAAAAACATATTTAAAATGAAAAAATTCAAAGACCCCCCTATAATAATAAAAATATTTAAAAATCTCCCTATGAAAAATTAAAGTATCGAATACACCTCATATGATATAAAATAAAGTTCAAAACACCCCCTCCGTACAGAAAGACCTACACGCGCTTTTGACTGCGAATTTGCTATAAAAATGCCTTTTCTTTTGACATTTTTGCCTTCTCTCACATCTAATATATGTAATACTATATATTTATTAATAATAAAGTATTATTTCATATAATAATTATTTGATTAAAATATTATATATATTTTTTATTAATAATAAATATTATTTTATATTAATAATTATTTAATTATTTATATAATACAATATAACTTTAACTAAATTAATTAAAAATTATATATTTAAAAAAAAAACAGTGGCGGCGAAGGCTGAAGAGGAGGGCCCGCGCCCTCCTCACCCATGGGCGACGGCCGTCGCCGTCTCCAACGAGGGCGACACGGTCACCCAAAAATTGATCTACACACGCTTTTGACTGCAAATTTGCTATAAAAATGCCTTTTTTTTTTATATATTTTTGCCCTTCTCTCACATCTAATATATATATTACTATATATTTATAAATAATAAAGTATTATTTCATATAATAATTATTTAATTAAAATATTATATATATTTATTAATAATAAATACTATTTTATATTAATAATTATTTATAAAATACAATATAACTTTAATTAAATTAATAAAAATTATACATTTCGAAAAAACAGTGGCGGCGATGGCTGAAGAGGAGGGCGCGTGCCCTCCTCACCCATGGGCGATGGTCGTCGCCGTCTCTAACGAGGGCGACGCGATCGCCCATCCAATAGGCGACCGCGTCGCCCAGACGGGTGGTGGGGCGAGGGAAGGGGAGGGGGTGGGGGGACGAAGGCTGCCGGGGAAGAAGATTGGTGGGGGGTGATAATAAAATATAAAAAACAATAATTATATATATTGTAAATATATTTTAATAGTTATAAATTATATATATTATAAAGGGTTAAATCTATTTTGACCCCCTGTGATATATAAAAATATAAAAAACTCCCTTATAAAATTTTTAATATAAAAAGCCACCCTCATGTTATAAATAAAAAATCATACTGCCCCCTAGTCAATTTGAGCCTACTTTTTCAGAAACAATGACTAAAATACCCCTTCCACAACCCTTCTGGGCGATGCTGGTCGCCTATGGCGTCGCCCAGAATAGAGGGCGACCACGTCACCTTTGCAGATAATTACTTATAATATTTTAATTAAATAATTATTATAAAAATAATATTTTAAATAATTATTATAAAGATAATATTTTATTATTAATAAATATATATAATATTATATATTAAATGTGAGAGAAGGGCAAAAATATAAAAAAAAGGTATTTTCATAGAAAAATCGCAGACAAAGCGTGTGTGACCCAAATTTTGTACGGAGGAGTTTTTTTTAACTTTATTTTATATCACAGGAGGGGTATTTGATACTTTAATTGTCATAGGGGGTTTTTTGAACAATTCTATTATTACAGGGGGATCTCTGGATTTTTCCAATATTATAAATCAAAATAATTATATATAAATAGACTGAATTTGACTGTTGATTAGAAGGGGTATTTTAGTCATTATTTTTAAAAAAATAGGTTCAAATTGATCAGGGGGTAGTGTGATTATTTATTCATAACACAAGGATGATTTTTGATATTAAAAATTTCATAGGGGTTTTTGATATTTTGATGTATCATAGGGGGTCAAAATGAATTTAACCCTAAAAACATAGAACAGAATCATGCAAATATATGTATATATATAGAATTTTTGACATATTAATTAAACAGGTGAAAGTTACAAACAGTGGCTTGAAATTACTATATATTAATTAAAAAAAATTATCCATTTGATTTGCAGCAGAAATAAGTACTAATTAATTTCTTGTCAATTAAGAATCTCAATAATTTCAATCGATGTTCATAAATATATGCACATCTATAGTGATCTTTTTGGCTCTTGTTAATGAATTTGTAACGCATGTAGGACCCTGAGAAAGAAGATTGAGATGCTGATTTTCATGTAATCTGTGAACTCTCCCACAAAGTAAAACAAGGGTTGAGGATAATCTTTTGGCATGTGGAGAGTGAGATTTGGTAATCTTTGTATCCTCTATAACCGAGACCAAGTGATTTGATGCTCAGACAACCTCAGATCCCTATAGATTCACTTGTTCAGTCCCTTGGAAGTTAATCTGCCACCGTAGTCGGTATTTGTTTGAAAGATACTTCTTGCAAGACCTAAGTCTTAAGATAACTACAGCTGTACGTAGTGCTTATCATGAAACCAAGAATATTATTTTGACCAATTTATCACAAAAAATAAAAGAAAATCTAATAGAAATTAACAGATTATGTTAATTGTTGGACGATGTGCGTTAGGATTATTGTAATTTACATTATAATTAATTGGGTTTTGCAATATTGATCCTGCAGTTATAGCTATTTGGTATTTTGGTCCATTAAGCAATGGAAATTGCAATTTTATCCATTATTTTTGTAATTTCACATTTTGAGCAAACATTTTCTCAGAAAATTGAAAATTGACCAAAAAATCACAAGTGCGATTCACCTGTGTCCCCAAATTCAAGCTGACATATGACTTACATGGATCAGTTTTCGATAAATTTAGAACTTTAATTTAACCGAAATTTGCTCTTTATAATGAATCAAATTTTAAATTCTATCTTTTAGAGGACCAATTGTCAAATACATATAGTTAGATGATCAAAATTACTGTAAAGCCTAATTAACGGGTTGTAGGAGCTGTCAATAACAATGGGGTGAATAGCAATTTATCCTCCTGTGATATTGAAAATGAGCACATTACCCCCCTTATGAAAAAAATAAATTTATAATTAATAATATTTTAAAATAATATTTCTTAAGCAACAAAACATGTGTGTGTTGATATATTTTTTTTTATTATATTAAAATTTTATCACTATTCATCAAATATATAAAGAAGAAATTTGAAAATTTTTTATTCAATTTCTTGTCTTATTCCTTCATTATATCAAAGAAAATATCTAAAATATATTGAACTCAAATTTACATTTTTTGATCGGGACGAAAGGTTCTTAAAATTCTTTTCACTAAATTAATACAGCCTAAGTTAAGTGAGATTCAGGGGAAAAAGATTATGTTAGTGACTAACATGTGGTAAATAAGCGCCCAAATTATGTGATAATACATAAGTTGTTGAGATTAAGTAAGTAAAATTAGTGCTATTGTCAATTAATTGTACTTCTTTACACTAATTTAAAAGAAACATTTTTGTGATAATTTAATAATGCCACACCATAATTTAAAACTTTAAATTGTTTAGAATTAATTATACTTAGACCACCTCTAAAATCCCAAAACATGTTTCAAAGTTACACTTACACATCCTACAAAAAATCTTCGATTACACTTGATATCCTTCTGTTAGGGTTTAGCTGGAAAATACGGACGTCAACAAAAAAAATTGCATAAATTTTCAAGTTTGTCCTCATTTAATATTTTCATATATATTTTTATACTTATAAGGGGATAAATGTAATATATATTCATATATATATATTGAGTGAGGTAAACATTATTGTATTTTTTTTTCCTTATAAGTACAAAATTGTAACATAGAGTATTAAATCAGGTGTAAAATTAAAAATTTTGCAATTTGTTTGGTTAAAGTCAGCATTTTCCGTCCAAACTGAAAAGAGTTCAGTCGTAAACAGTGAAATTTTTTAGGGAGTGTAAGTGTAATTTTAAAATTTCTTTTGGGAAAAGTATAAATTCTTTTTATAGAGAAAGTCTAAATGTAATTAATTACTCCAAATTTTTATTTGACTGAATATCCAAAAATTAGCGAATATCTTGAAGAAAAGATCAGACTATCTACAAAGTCGGTCCATACAATTTATTTGAACATATACTTAAGTCGTATATCTTGATTTACTAACTAAGCAAACGATTCCCCCCACACCCCCCCCCCCCCACCCCAAAGTTGGAGCCATGAAAGAAGAAGGTAACACATTCAATGAATGGAGTGAAAGAAAAAAGCGTGGAAAGATACTGTAATCTGCATTTGGTAAAAGTGCAGTGCAATGCAATTGCAAGAGACCCTTTAAAAGCTTCATATTTGATATATAGTGTTAGAAGTAAGCAAACAGCTCATGCATCCGATTA
The DNA here is from genome assembly GCF_026168435.1 of Sesamum indicum. Classification (NCBI taxonomy): domain Eukaryota; kingdom Viridiplantae; phylum Streptophyta; class Magnoliopsida; order Lamiales; family Pedaliaceae; genus Sesamum; species Sesamum indicum. The sequence goes on along the minus strand of NC_142664.1, from coordinate 16,852,945 downwards.
GATTTTCTATTTTGTATTCGATTTCATCTTTTATTTCGATGAATATGTACATATAGCATGTATAAAAGTTACATCATTCATACAATTTAGAAAAAAGAATTATAGAGGTCACATGTATATATCTGATGAGGATTTAATTATTAAAAGATGAATAAGCCCTCCATTAAGGGCATAAGAGTCACTTCGCTAGGATCCGCGTATCAGGTCGCGACAGTCGGGTTGCCGGGATCTGCGCCGCAGTTTGACCCAGACCCCCAGCATGAATAAGCACCTTATGATTGGATTAAGGGAAGCTCGGATCAGGATACATGGATGGATCTACAGTGTCAATTTGGACCTTATAGATACTTCAGATTTGACTAAATCGAGGTGATTGGTATTTATTGCACTAACACATTAATTTCATATTGGATATATTTCTATCTCGACCACCAACTAACTTGGGCGTCGGAGGGTTTTCGTCGGGTACGAACCTGACTAGTCTAGCGTACCTGTTTTATCCTCAAGACCCATTATAGATCTGGGGAGGTGATGTGGCCAAGTCAAACTCATCGATCGAGGTCACACAATCGAGCCGAATCAAGTTGGCATTGTTTGTGGGAGATTGAGGATCGCCAATTGAGAAGATGGAAGGAAATTTGAGAGGAAATATGCCGGAAATCAAAAGCACACCTGGAGCTAGAGAACGGATGATCCAGCTAACGAGGATGGAGTTACAATAGATGATGGAAGAAGCAGGAAAGAATGCTATTGTAACCTACTAGCGAAGAACTGCTACACCCATTGAGAAAGAAACCACAAAGAGAAAGACTATTCAAGGAAAAGGAGGTTGAGAGAGTGTCGGAAGGAATAAGTAGGAAGAACCCATAAAAGGTCGGGAGGCGGTTTCGTACAAGATAGGGTCGAGTAATCGAGTTACGAGCCAGCAAAGAGGAGTAGCATATCACGAGCTAAGGTGGACAGTGTAGGAAAACAAATTGAAATGTTGGGTAGGCAGATAGATGAGGTGAAGAAAATGGGATAATTAGTGGCTCACAACAAAAATTCTCCATTCTGTAACAGAATACTGGCAGAAGTGGTGAATCCGAGCTTTAGAATGCCTGACTTTCCAAAATACGACGGAACCAAGGATCCACAGGATCATGTCGCTGCACTTGATCTGGTAATGAATCTTTATGGACAATCTGGTCCCATTAATGCAAAATCATTTGTCACTACTCTTAGAGGAAAGGCGCAGGGGTGGTTCACGAGCTTACCACCTAGCAACATAAAATCCCATGAGCAACTGGTGCAGAAATTTACGTTCCATTTCGCAAGTAAAAGGAAGCAAAAGAGGCCAGCCACCTATTTGTTTACCATTATACAGAAAGAAAATGAAACATTGAAAAATTTCATGGGAAGGTTTAACAATGAAACTTTAAAAGTACAAGATTTGCGGATAGATATGATGGTTAGTATTTTAATTTACGGTTTAAAGAAAGGTCGTTTACTTCGGCATTAGCAAGGGATCCGCCTACTAATGTGGAGCAGTTGATGGGGCTACCATAGAAATATATTGATGAGGAAGAAATGAATGCGATAAAAGATGAAGAATGACGGGAAAACTCAAATCCAGGTAGGGATCTCGATCGCACGAGAGGAGACGGAGATCGACGAGAAAAGCCTGACAAGGGAAGAGAGTCACCCTATCATCCGAAGTACCACAAATATACTCCAATTAACATACCTAGAACTAAGGCGTTGATGATGGTGGAGAAGACTGATGTTTTGAAATGACAGCGACACACGAGGTTCGCGCCTGCAAAGAAGTATTCTAGTAAATATTGTAAGCTTCATCGGAAAAGAGGCCATGATATTGAAAACTACTTCTAGAAAAAGGATGAGATCGAAAGATTAGTGCGTCAAGAATATTTCAAGGATCACATAATCCGCGGTTGGGAAATGGATAGCGATGTTTGTCGGAGTAGATCGAGGAGTAGAGAGGGAAGACAAAATAGGGAAAGAGATGAGAGAAGGGACTAGGGGAGGAGAAAAATGTGCCTGTGAAAGGCATAATTGATACTATTGCAGGTGGTCTGGGAGGAGATTCGAGAAGATCGAGAAAGAGGTTCGAAAGATAAGGTAGATCGAATAGAAGAGGACAGTTCATGGTGAATGTAGAGCCGGAGGAAGAGATTGTGTTTCAGAGCAAGGATTGGGTCAGATAACGACCCGATGGTGATAAAGATGGACATCGCAAATTTCATGGTCCATAAGTTATTGGTGGATAACGGTAGCTTGGCGGACATCATTCTCAAGGATGTGCTAACAAAGATGAGGTTAGATAATGCAAATTTGGAAACAGTACGGACCCCACTAGTCGGATTCGGGGGAAGTGAGGTCGAGTCGCAGGGAACCATATAGCTGTCTGTATCCATTGGTGAAGAACCCAAGCGGAAAACACTGATGGTAGAATTTCTTGTCGTTGATACTCTTTTCGCGTATAGCGTTATATTAGGGAGACTGGGGCTTAATTCTTTCGGGACGATAGTGTCAACTTATCATTTGAAAATGAAGTTCCCAACTAGAAATAGTGTGGGGGAAGTCGCGTGCGATTAGGTGGAAGAGAAGAGGTGCTATAACTTATCCCAGAAAAAGGGTGATTCGAGTGAGAAGAAGAGGAAACTGGAAGATCCAAGTGAGGTCGGATGGTAGAAGGAGAAATCGGAGATAGAGCTGGTGAAAGGTGATCCAACGAAGACGACCAGGATAGGATCACACATGGGGGAACACTTGGAAAAGTTGATGATTGCATTTTCAAAGAGTAACATGGATATTTTCGTATGGAGCCCTTCAGATTTCAAAGGGATAAACCCTGAGGTGATCGTACACTGGTTAAATGTCGACCCTGCAGCGCGACGTATTCAGCAAAAGAAGAGATCGTTGGAAGTGGAGAAGAACCGCATCATTGAATAAGAGGTTGATAAATTGCTTGAGGCCGGCTATGTTTATGAAATCCAATACACTTAATGGTTATCAAATGTGGTGGTAGTGCTAAAGGCATCGTGGAAATGGCGTATGTGCACGGATTTTACTGATTTGAACAAGGTTTGCCCAAAGGACCCCTATTCGCTACTAAGAACTGATTCGCTAGTAGATTCCAGGGCTGGATATGAGCTCTTTTCTATGATGGATGCTTACCAAGGGTACTATCAAATTTTTATGGCTGAAGAAGATCGAGATAAGACAAATTTCTTAACTTATGGTGGTATTTTCTGTTACAACGTAATGCCTTTTGGATTGAAAAATGCAGGTGCCACTTACCAGAGGCTGGCGAACAAGATGTTAAGGGAGCAGATCGGGAGGTCCATAGAGGTATATGTCAATGCTATGCTCCTAAAGAATCAGACGTCAAATGATCACCTAACACACCTAGAAAAAGCATTTGCTATAATGACGACTTACGGGATGAAGATGAACCCAACTAGATGCTCGTTTGGTGTCAGAGGAGGCAAGTTCTTGGGCTATATGGTCAGTGAACAAGCTTTCCAAGATCTAAAAAATTATTTGAGATCACCACCTCTGTTAGCGAACCCTAAAGAAAATGAAATATTGTTCCTCTATTTTGCCGTTTTCGATAATGCTGTGAGTTCCATGCTAGTGAGAGAGGGCCAAGGGGTCCAGAACCCAGTATAATATGTAAGTAAGATGCTACAAAGAGCATAAAAAAGGTATGCGGAGATTGAAAATTAGCCCTGGCTCTAGTGGTAACAGCTCGCAAGTCGCGACCTTATTTCCAATGATATAAAGTGGTGGTGTTAACAAATCACCCGTTGAAGAGTATAATGTCTACACTAGAGGCATCAGGAAGATTAGTGAAATGCGCAATCGAGCTGGGGGAACATGATATTGAGTATCAAGCCAGAACTACCAAGAAGGCGCAAGTCCTTGCAGATTTTATGATGGAGCTTGTGTGCGAACCAAGTTCGGAGCCAAAAACTTGGGTGTTTCATGTGGACGGCTCTCCTCTATAGCAAATGGAGGAACAGGAATGCTGATACAAGGGCCTGGAGGAGTGGAGATAGAGGTCGAAGCAAGGCTATCCTTTTCAACAACTAATAATGAAGCTGAGTACGGGGCATTGATATTAGGACTGGAACTGGCCTACGAAGCTAGAGCAAGCGACCTCAAGGTATACACTGATTCTCAACTAGTAGCAATACAGATTGAAGGGACCTATGAAATTAAGAAAAGTCCATGATTATGTACCATCAGAAAGCTAAATCGCTGATGGCACAGTTTAACAGATGCTCGATCCAGCAAATCCCAAGATGTTAAAATGATAGAGCCAACTCTTTATCTAATTTTGGGGCAATCTTATCAGGGATCAAAGATCAAAAAATTACAGTGATGATCAAAGATTGACCCATAATTGCGAAAAGTGGAAAAGTGAGCATATAGAGGAGCCTTGTTTTTGGAAAGATGAAATTGTGAATTATCTGAAGGAAGGGATCTTACCCAGCGACCTAGTGCGTGTCAAGAGGTTAAAGTTTAAAGCAGCTTGTTTCACTTTGATCGAAACCCAACTCTACAAAAGGACTATAGATAGACCGTTGTTGAAGTGTTTAGATGATGAAAGAGCAAAATATGTAATGAGAGAGATCCATGAGGACAGTTGTGGAAATCATTCGGGTGGTAGGTCGCTAGCTCAAAAAGTCGCAAGGCAAGTGTATTTTTGGCTAACCAGGGTGAGGGACGCGAAGGAATTTGGATGAAGATGTGAGAGCTTCCAAAGACATGCATCCTAGATACATGCACCTGTAATCCGATGGAAACGGTCAAGTTAGTTTGCCCTTTGATTAATGGGGGATAGATATACTAGGACCTTTCCCCCCAGCACAAGCTCAGAAAAAAGTTCACCATAACTGCGGTCGAATACATTTCAAAGTGGGTATAAGCTAAAGTGGTAGCTACAATATCCGAAGGAAGTGATCTATTTCATTTGGAAAAACATCATCTGCAGGTTTGGAATTCCTAGGATAGTAGTGTCGGATAACAGCACACAATTTCAAGGGAAACAAATTATGACTTGGTGCAAAGAGTTGAAGATCCAACAGAACTTCATGGCAGTAGGTAATCCTCAAGAAAATGGACAAACTGAGGTCACAAATAGAACCATTCTTCAACACCTGAAAGCAAGGTTAGATCGTGGGTATACGAGTTACTCGGAGTGTTGTGGGCATATCAAACGACCCCGCAATCATCTACAGGTGAGACTCCTTTTTGTTTAGTGTATGGTTCTGAAGCTATTATTCCTGCAGAGATTGGAGAAGAATCCCTGCGAGTCGCGGCTTACGACTCGGTGACGAACGATGAAGGAAGAGCCTTCGATCTCACAATGGTGGAGGAGAGGAGGGATGCTGCTTATGCAAAATTAGTCCACCACAAAATTACTGCAAGTTGGCGACCTAGTGCTAAAGAAAGTGGAGGTATCTAAGCACGTAGGAAAGCATGATTCCGGATGGGAAGGACCATATAAAATAATTGAGGTCAAAAGGAGAGGGACATAGAAGCTCCAAGGCATACCTGGACGAGATCTACCTTGACCATGGAAAATTTGCCACTTCAAGAAATTCTATGCTTAGGTTGTTAAAGCTTTGCCTAGAAAAGGCATGTAAATGGATCTGAAAGAGATCGCTTGTTAGGTCGCTCATTTTGAAACCTGTAAAAGGTTACTTACGTTGAACCTGTAAAAGGTCGTTCATTTTGAACCTATAAAAGGTCACTATTGTTGAACCTATAAAAGGTCACTCATTTTGAACCTGTAAAAGGTCATTTATGTTGAACTTGTAAAAGGTCGCTCATGTTGAACCTATAAAAGGTTGCTCATTTTGAACCTATGAAAGTTCATTTATGTTGAACCTGTAAAAGGTCGCTCATTTTGAACCTGTAAAAGCTCATTTATTTTGAACCTGAAAAGTCGCAAATTTTTAACTTGTGAAAGGTTATGAATATAATAGAGATCGCATATCTTAGTTTTGAACAAGGTTACATGTATAAAGATCATTCGATCTGTGAAAGATCGTGGGATCTGAGAAAGATCATTCAATCTGTGAAAGATCGTAAAATCTAAAAAGGATCTACGGAATACCGCAGCATCTGGAAAGATCGACACTTGCAGTCGCGGGATCATTAGCTGGTAAATCGCTTTATGGAGATTGCAAAATTATGAGAAGTATTAACACAAGTGTTGAAGATGAAATCTAAAAATCGATCATATTAACAGACTCTAAAAAGTTCAATGATTTGCACTTAGCTTGCAAGAGATCGAAAACCCTCTACCTAGCAAAAGCCTAATGAGAGGGCTATTCGATCTACATGTTCAAAAGTCAATGCAAACAAAAATTGGAAAACTTGATTTGAAAACATAACCTAAGTTTTCTAAGTCTTCCACGTTTTCTAGCAGGCTCGCAAATTCATCTTCACTAGCAACTTGGGGCTCTTCTTGAACATATGGTCGAGATTCTCATCTAAAGTCGGATTAAGTTAGTTCTGGTCGAACCCTTCGGCGAACCCATTCAGCTTGTTGGTTTTGGCCTTGCGTTTCTCAAAGCCCTCATTTAGGAAGGTGGCCGCCTTGATCTCGATTGCGACTTGGAAGGCAGGAGCCTTGAGAAAATCATGGGCTCCCTGGAGTCTCGACTCGCGAACATTGGGCAGCGAACTCTTCAGAATTAATAGATTCTTCGCAACTGTCGTTCGCTCCCTCGATCTTCCCAACAGCATGGTCGGCTGAGAAGCCTATTTCCTTGCCTTCCGCCAACGCCACCTCACGTGCTTTAGCGACCTTAGAATATAGCAGATCTTCCAATTCCGTGTTTCTTGCTTCCAAGGCTGCTCGCTCGCTCTCCCAGTTCTCCTTGTGGGCACTGAGCTCAAAAACTTTGGTCCGAAAATCGTAAACTTTGTGATCCATCAAAATTTGCATTCTACGAAAGCCCGAGCACTTGAGGGAGAGACCCCGAAGGAAGGCAGCGGCCTGATAAAAAGGAGTTAATACTGAATTTAAAGCATGACAAGATTGATAAAGAATAGTGAGAAAGTACCTACATGAGAGAATGCGCACCATGTTCTTCGAGGCGAGTGTGGGGTGTTTTCAAAAGAGTAGCTTGGTTGCGAGGAAGGTAACTCTCATTGTACAGTTCTCAGGAGTCCTGCCCCGACTGGGTGTTTAGCACAGTACTACATTCAGAAACTTTCCAATCGGGAACCAGTTTTTTCCCTTCCAGCTCAGCACTCAGGTGGTTCTCACTTCGTAGCTCGTCGCGAGCTACTTTCCACCATTCGGTAATTTCCTTGATAAAAGCCAAGTTCTTCTCTTCCTTAGTTCGTGCGGCGGCCTCCTCTTCCGATCGCCTTGTAGATCGCAGCTTGCTATGTTTGGACTTAGAGGAGCTTTTACTGCTCCTGTGCTTGCGTTTTTATTTACCCGCTTGGTCCCTCTGTCACAGCATCGCTAGCAGGGGAGTTATCTTTAGACCCCACTCTTTTCATACTTGGGGATGGACTAGTCGCCTGATCGCCTTGACCGCGAGGTCGGGTATCCTTGCGTGCGATCTCTATTGGAATAACATATCTTGGAACTTCGACATCTGGGGTCGCAGATGTATCTGGCGCAGATTGCATTGGAGCGACCTGGGCAGGTCCAACCTGCTCTCTAGCACCTTCTCGTCTGGCCTTGAGGCGTTGAGCCGTCCGAGCTTGCATGACGATGTTATCTGCAAACACAAGAAGTTAGAAAAAGCTTGATTTGCAGGAAAACAAGAAACAAATGAAGGGAGAGGCCACCTAGTAAACACTTAACTCGGAGGGGTGCTGGAGAGAGATGCGCGAGCTAGAGTACTTCTACCAGAAGTTTCTTGGGTTATACCGATAACAAGTGAGCTAGTTTATTTGATCTCCTTCCAGACCCCCTCCCTTAGTAATCGGTTCCCGTTTGTCTACACTCCAGTCACATTTGAAGGGCCACTCTTGAACCGGGGGAGGTCGCACAAAGATAAAAAAATTTCTTTGTATGGACCAGCATTGGATTTGAGGGTGTCCAAGAACCTCCATTCTTTTCGAGCCGAAAGATAGAAAAAGCCCCTATCTTCCATATCTCTTCAAAGTGGTGAAGCAATATAGCGACAAAAACTTATCAAATTAGGTTCGAATTGGTGGACCCGCATTATTATGATGAAAAGAATTATATGACTGAGTTAGAAATGGTGATCAGAAAGCCAATTGGTTTGACAGTTTTGGGAACCATTTAGCAATCTTTATGAATTTGATATTATCTTGTTGAATGCAGTAAGCATTCATCTGTGGCACCATGTGTTTTTTGTACTTACTATTTACGTTGAACGGTGTTTTAACATCACAACAAATGCCCACAGAGCAATTGAATAACCCATGTAGTTGGGCTGAGCATTGGATGGCAGCAATGAGACCAACTTCTGAGGTTTGGTCTGAAACGTTCTAAGTCGAGAACCTCGAGACTGTGCATCGAGAGTCCTATAGAAATTTACACTAATATTGCATCCATTGGATGAGTATTGTGCTTCATCGGCGACAGACGTGGGATGTCTATATAATTTTAGTGGATTAGTTGACAAGGTTGTTAGCTGATTGAACTGACTGGCGAAAATCGCATATGGAAGCCTTGGAGGCTTGGTCGGATCACTTGAATTCCCGGCTTCGATAGTACAAGATTAGTCTTTGGACTTGAGAAATCATGGCAGTCGCATGCATATGATGGCTATATCTTGGATCTGGCGAGAGATGACTATATCTTCGATGTGGTCATTATAAGCATTTTCCAGTGTAGTCAGATTATATATTGAGGACTATGGATTTCAAGATAGAATCCGTCCGCTATCAGTATATGATTGATATATCTCCTATGTGATTTGAGATGGTTTAGACCCTCTAAGTCTATGGCCATAGCCATAAGTCGAATAGGAAATGGTTTCCTTTGTCGATCAATAGAGTAATCGCATTTCAAGTACTCTGGTTAATTGTCTGGTCCAGGATGGGAACCGACGCCCACTTCCATGCCCTAGACTAAAGTCGAGAGATGGTCGACGGAAGGATCATACCTATATGGAACTCGAAAGCCTAAATGTTCACGCCAATATTCACCTAGTCTCTAGTGCCATGGACCGTTGCTTGACGATCACCTATGGTGACGCGCATTTCTAATTAATGGTTAATTGGAAATAACTAATTAAATTAGATTTAATTAATAATTTCTATTGGACACAATGACCAAGTCTAGCTGAGGGTGAACCAAAAGAGTTACACACAAATCACTATGGAATTGGTGGAATTAATTTGGAATTAATTCGAGAAGAAGCAAATTAATTTAATTGGATTAAATTAATTCAAGGAGAATATATATAAATGATTGGATCATTTATCTAATGATTCATTTGATGGATGGCTCAAGCAATGAATTAATTTTGGGCTTAACACCTTTAAATTAATTGGATTAATTTATTTGGTTTGGCTTAATTAGTTGATTGGATCAATTAATTAGAATTTGGGCTTAGATTTATTTAATTTGGATTAAATAAATCTTTAGACTTACTTGGGATAAAATTAATTTAATTAATTATTGTCTAATGGACTTTGGTTGGATTTAATTTAATTTGATTAAATCAAGCCCGGTCCATACTTGAAGTCCGAGCCCATTTGAGGGATATTGGAGAAAGTTAAGAAGGAGTTGAAACTCCTCACCATTATGAAGATAATGGAGTGGTTATATCATCATGGTTGAACATTATATCCATGTGTATGTATAGGTTGCCTTGGAGGCAAACTTGGTAATTATTGAATTTTGAATTCAATTGTATATAATATTAAAAAAACTACACACATATCATGTATAACAACAACTTTATCCACGAAATTTTTTTGCTCCCTTTTTTCTCCAAAAGTGTTCTCCTTTTTGTTCTATAGTGAATTGGATTCAATTTAAAACATAAAACATTCCAAAAGCACTAATTAATAGTGTTAGTTTGGAGTTATTTTCTTCTTCTTGTTCTTTGTTCTATCTAGCAATAGAAAAAGAACTATATCTCTCCCTTAGTATGGTGTGGACAAATTAGAGGGGTTCTAATTTGGATCCTAAAGTGAACGGGAGAACGTAAAGAGAACAATGCATGTTGTTGTTCAACTATGGAAACAAAAGGTAAAGTTTCATTTTTGTTTCTATGTCTTTGTTTCATCCACTAGCCATTTGTCTAGTATGTTTGTATTTTGATTATTATGCTTTTGACAAACACCGAATGCCCGAAAATTTTAAAGGGAACACCTCTTTGATTTGTTTTAAATAATTTTTTATTTCACGCTTCCACCACTTTCTCAGGCCATACCGATTTTTGCAAGCTGATAGAGTTGGGGTATAATTGCATAGGACACAAATTCATACCCCCAAGAATTTGAGATACATGTGGAGTCAAGGGGAATCGCAACCCGGCATCAAAATGGAGAAGGAAAAAGGAGAAAAATCGTTTAGGAGGAACATGCGATCAAACGACCAAGGAATAAAGACCTCGAAATTATTAGGGATGAAATATTTTTCTTGAATCTGATGAATCTGGAGTTTTGCGGTACTCACTATACCAGCCCAAGGGTTACGCTCTAGCATCCTTTGGTACTTAACATGAATAGGAATTTTGTCATTATCAGACGATTCTACGTGACGACTAGACCTAAACCTAACCCTAAATGGACCCTCTGCAAGCACTGGGGTCACTCCCCTTATTCAGGGGGAGGTCGTAGAAGATGAAAAATCAATACTAGAATTAGAAGAGCTAGAGGAGAAGTGTGCCTTTATAGGAGGTTGAAGGAGTACAAGCAGCGATCTCAGCATGAGGTGAAGTTGGTGAAATTTTTTTAAGAATGAGGGGTATATACAGGTGAAGGTTTGGAAGGCCGCACCAGAGAAGGGCTATTCAGAAGATGACACGTGTCATCATGCAGATCGAGGTGACCAATCGATTTAGAGTTAACGACTATTCGACTTCACCTAAGGGTAATTAATTACACTTAGAATAAGTGGTGGAGTTATGATGAGGATTTAATTATTAAAAGATGAAAATGCCCTCCATTCAGACATAAGAGTCACTTCGCAGATTGACCCGGACCTGCAGGATGAATAAGCACCATATGATTGGAGTAAAGGAAGCTGAGATCGGGACATATGGATGGATCTACTGTGTCAATTTGGACCCTATAAATACTTTAAATCTGACTAAATCGAGGTGACTGGCATTTAGTTCATTGACCCATTAATTCCAGATCGCATATTTCTATCTTGACCACCAACTAACTTAGACGTCATAGAGTCTTCGTCGGGGACAAAACCAACTAGCCCGACATACCTATTTTATCCTCAGAACCCATTACAGATTTGGGCAGGTGACGTGGTCAGGTCAAACTCATTCGTCGAGGTCGCACATTTGAGCCGGATCCATATCAAATACACTAGAAGATGCAACAGGATTTGGAATAGAAAATCTCATAAATGTCCAAAATCTTTTGCCATCTTTGGTGATACAAACTGCCTCACTCACATTACAATAATTCGCATCTGCTTGGAAGACAAATTGAGAGAAAAATTACGACGAAGGAAGCTTACTGTTACCATTTAACTTCAAATTACCAATTAAGCATTTGTGCTTAACAACTGTTATTTCCAATTCAAGAAACAAAAGATTTGAGTTCAGTATCTTACAATTGGGAACATCTAAGTACGACGATCTAATGTTTTACACCATCAAAAAAATGTTGCGCCAATTTTCTTATGTTTCTATTTTGTTGAGTCTAAGATGTTCTCTTTTATCTTCTACGATTCGATAGTGCGCTTAAAAAGTCAAATCAGATTAGGCATGTTGAAATGGGTGACCAAAAGCTAATTGGATTGACTGTGTGTTATTTGCCAATCTTTATCAAATAAGATTACATTGATAAAGAATTAATCAAGTTGGCAATGTTCTGCTTACCAATGATATTGAATGGAGTTTCAATGTTACAACGAAATGTCCACATACCGAAAGGTTAAACCCATGGAGTTGGGTTGCGCTTACGTTTGGCAGCATGAAACCAACTCTTGAGGGCCGGTCTAAAACGTTCCAACTCGAGAACCTCGAAACAGGGCATCGAGAGTCTTATAGAAACTTGCGCTAAGTACTGCAGCCATGTTTCTTCGGTAGGAAAAAAGGTTGTTTGTGCAAGTTTAGTGGGTTAGTTGGCAAGGTAGTCGACTGACTGAACTGACTTGGTAGAATTGTCATATGGAAGCCTATTAAAACTTGATCGGTATGATTGGGATTCTCAATTCCGATAGTATGAGATTAGTTCTCGAACTTGAGGAATCATGACAATCAAGTATATACAAAGACTGTGTCTTGGATATGGCGAGAAGTGGCTGTGTCGTGAGATATTGTCATGATAAGCCTTATCTTGTGCAGTCGTACTACTGTGGCGAGGAAGGTGAATTCCGAAAGAGGATTTATCCCCTGTCAGTATGTGAGAGTGAGTTCTCCTATACCCTCTAAGATGGTTTAGACTCTAAAAGTTTTTGGCCAAAGCGATTAACCAATCAGTGATACGTTTCCTAGATCGAATCAGTAGAGTAAACGCGTCTCGAGCATTGAGCATAGTTAGTCAAGGATAGGAACCGACCCAATTTCATGTTAAGATCGGGAGACGGTTGACAGTAGGACCGTACTCGTATAGACTCGGAGCCTAAATGTTCATGCTGCTATTCACTTGTCTCTAGTCCCATGGACTATTGCTAGATGGCCACCCGTTGTATCGGGCAATTTCAGGTTATGGAATAATATAATAATTAATTAAATTATATTTAATTAATTGCATTGGTGACACATGCCCAAATCTTGCTGAGGTGAACCTAAAGAGTCCAACCATATCACTATAATGGGATAAAATTAATTTAGAATTAATTCTAGAAGAGTCGGATTAATTTAATTGGATTAAATTAATCTTTGGACAGAATAAATGATTGGATCATTTATTTAGAACAATCCATTGGATGGATGACTTGAAATTTAATTAATCGGGTTAATTCGAATTTTAAGTTAGTCATTAAAATTAATTGGACTAACTTTATTGGGCTTGGTCCAATTTATAAATTGGATTTATAAATTGAAAGAGAGATAATAAAAAGCTTGGATTATTTAATTGTATTAAATGATATTTTAATATTGGAATTATAAATTAAACTACATTTGATTTAAAATCCATTAGATGTTGGCTTGATTTAATTTTAATTAATCAAGCCCGATCCATTAAATTACAAGCTCGGGGCCTTGGATAGACCTTGGCTAAGTCAAGGAGGACATTTTGGAGAATATTTGGCTTATTTATTGTATGTCGAATCATAATTTCTCGATTTTTCGTGCTTCCACCGCACTTTCTTGGCTGATCCACTCCCTTCAAGTGGTATCAGAGCTCGGTTCGGTATCTAGCCTAGAATCTGACATGTATTGCATGAGTTAGCATGTTTACATGTTTTAATCGGCTTTGAAAGCATGATGCATATGTTTAATTTCATATCTAGATCTAGAGTTTATGTGGTTTAATTTTGCATTTAATTTTGGGTATGAGAAAGTTTTTGAAATTTAATTGATTCTTGTTGTTTCAGAAATTGTAGAAAAAAAGGAGTTTTAGAAAAAATATCGAAAAACACAGCAGACAGCCACTGCCTGCATGGGCGGCTTACGCAGTGTTCCCACTGTCATGCGTGAGGGCAAGGGCCACCGCGCCCCTCCGCGAGTGTCTGGTTGGCGGCTTTTGGGACTGCCAATCGTCGGGACCGATCTCTTTTTTTTTTTGTCCTTCAAAATTTTTATATTTTCTAAATTTTCTGCATAATTTTCTAAAACAGTTAGTTTTTGGTGAATTTAATTTTTGGTTCAGATTTGGTATTTTTCAAAATTAAATTACTATAATTAATTTAAACGAGTTTTCAAATAAGAATTAATTTTTGTATGGGTTGCACTTATGTCCATACTTAAGTTGCATTATTTTACATATAATTCTTTGGATTGGATGTGTAATTATTTATGATATTAGATATCACTATTATAATGAATGGTTTGCGTTATATATGGTGCATATTTAGTTTGGAAATAAATGTATTATTTTGTTAATTGGATTAACGTAGATGATCAAAAAGTTCATTGGACCTTGTGCATTTTTTTATATTTGTTAGGTTGGGGCCTCGATGCCCCTTATTTTCTTTGTCTCATCCTTTTTAGCCTAATGTTTAAGGTTTGCTTTCTCCCTATTAATGTACTCCCCTCAATTGTTGTTTGAGGTTTGTTTTCAGTTGTAATGAGTGTAATAGGTTAGTGCGAGGTTTACTTTTATTTTTATAATAATTGTAAAGAGTAAACCCAAATGATGGAGGTCGATGGAGGAGGCCATAGGTTGGCCCATAGAGATCCATGGAGAAAAGGCCCAAAGGATAGAGCCTACGATGAAAATGAAGAAATAAAGAGAAATTACAAGGCCTATAATATGTTAATAGGTTAAATATCTTGTGATAGCATAGTGCCTACCCTTAGACTGACTAGAGATCCACTACGGGCTCAGTAGGTCTCATAAGTTTTGGACTTGTGATCATCCAACAGGGCGAGCTAGGCTTTTATTTTTGCGTGCCATGCATTTTGATTAATGCTTTTAATATTTAGAATATTATGCATGCAAAATATTAATGTCATGTGCTCTCGATCATATAAATAAATAGCTCTCACTTGGTTGGACCAAGATTAAAATATTAGACCTTAAAATGGATATAAATAAAGGCTTGTTATTCAGTGCCTTCCATCTACAGTAATGTAGTGAGGAAGCTGATTTCACCCATGCGTAGTCTCACGAGTCGTGGCACATTTGGACTAAAATGAAGCTACACTATTATTGCTAATCAAGTGAAAACACACCTATTTCCCTATCTCACAAGTCGTGGGGGCGATAGTTTGCGCTGTAATTTGGTTGATGTGTGAGGTATAACACCAAGTAATAGTCAATGGAATCACGTGAAAATGGTGAGGAAAAATATCTTCGGAATCTCATAAAGCGAGAATGGTATTAGATACCTCCCACTAGGCTATTTCCATGGAAATCGTAAAAGGCATGGAGAATTTCGAATCTGGACCTTAAGTCGACTAAGAAAAGGTTTCGGGAAATCTAATCTGAGAGTAATGGGCTTTCATAGTGTTGGAATAAGTGACCAGAAAGTCAATTAGATTGGTGGTTTTAGGAACTATTCGAGCGACCTTTATTCAATTAATATTGCTCCGCTGAGTATGGTAAGTATTCATCTTTGGTATATGTGTCTGTTGTGCTTACCAATAACGTCACAACAAATGCCCACAGACCATTTAAATAACCTATGTAGTTGGGTTGTGCATTGCATGATGGCTATGAAACCAACTTCTGAGGGCTGGTTTGAAACGATCCAAGTGAAGAACTTCGAGACTAGGCATCGAGAGTCCTATTGATCTAAACTTGCATTGAGTATTTCATTCATTGGATGAGTGTTGTGCTTCATCGCCGATAGACGTTGGACATCTATGCAATTTTAGTGGGTTAGTCGATAAGGTAGTCAACTTACTGAACTAACTCGGGAGAACGTCATATGGAAGTCTTGGAGGTTTGATCGATATAACTTGAATCCCAGACTCTGGTAGTAGGGGATAGTCCTCAAACTTGAGGAATGATAACAGTCACATGCATTTGATGACTGTATCTTGGATTTGGCGAGAAGTGATTGTGTCACAACCTGAGTCATACCTAACATGAACTCATGTAATGAATATTTTAGATACAGAAAGTTTCAAATCTAGTTTGCACTTCATGTCGGATCTCATGGATACAAGCCATTCACCTAACCTAATGTGTTACATCGCTTCTCGTTATGTCTTTTGATCATAATCCAATTGACTCGTCATACTAAAGAAAACTCCTACCTCTTAGGAAACTAAGGTGTTCTGACTGTCCCTCGGGAAGCTGGAATACAGTAAGTGGAAAATTTTGATTACAAATGATGTTTGCTTCATTCGACTTTGGTGTCGCTTCTTTGGATTCCTCAAAGAGTTGCTCCTTACGTCAGTTATCCAATGAAATCCAATTTTTCTTAGGATAACAAATGAACCTGTACAAATATAGTTTGCCTCCCACTAGTCCCTTGACATATATAGGACCATCTCCTACACTCAAGTACTTTGTAGGAAATAGGCTTTGCCATTCCACATGGGCTAAGGTAGTTCAGTGAAAGAACAATCGAACCATGTCCAACAAAGTCTGATCCCTCCCTTATCAGAGACAGAAAAATCTACCGAATGAAAATTTCATTCTCACTAGACACTTCAATAACCCCCACTAGTACACACTACCTTGATCCAATCGAATTATTTAATTTTGCAACTGATTTGATTAAATTTGAAAGAGGGTTGAGACTCGAGATTCGGGAGAAAATAGCAATTAAACCTCCGAGTTATGGTGCACTGCTGGAAGCGGCACTGAGGGCAGAAGAGACATCCAATAAAAGGAGTTCCATTGAAGCTAAATGGAAGAAATTGACAGGCAATCTGAATCGTACATCGGGACAAAGTGGTGCAGTTTCCTTTAGGGGTTCTGGTTCGCAGAGAAGTTGGTTTAGAGGCCGAGGAGTGGGTCAGACTAGTAGGTCTCCTTCAGTGTTTTCAAGTGGAGGCGAGCCTACTTCGGTTGGATTTGGAGGAAGACAAGGTCCGGCCAGATCGTTCAGTGGTAGATCTATCCCTTCTTGTGCTAATTGCGGTAGGAGACACGCTGGTGAATGTTGGGGAGCCCAACCAATTGTATGTTATCATTGCCATCAACCAGGACATATTGTCAGGGACTGTCCCATGTGGAGAGATAATACCCGAGGACCTCAGACTTCAGGGTTGTGTAGTGTGGGGGACAACTCACAACGAGCAGGTACGAGTAGAGGACGAGGTAGAGGTGGTCGAGGTAGCGGGAATCTTTCCATGACGTCAATAGGACAAAGTAGTCAGTCTCAACCACAACTCAGGGTGCATGCAATTACAAAAGAACAAGCTCCTATGGCGTCTGAGGTTATCACTGGTTCCTTTTCTATTTGCGATTCTAGTGCACATGTGTTGATTTATACCAGATCTACTTGTTCATTTATATCACATGATTTTGCATCTCGTGTACATGCTAAAATTGAACCATTTGGACATGACTTACATGTGTCTAAGCCTGTTGGTGGGTTTGTACTAGTGAATATGGTGGTGAGATCTTGTCCAATAATAGTGGAGGGTGTCACTCTATATGCAGATCTGGTTGTAATAAACCTTAGGGAGTTTGATATCATTTTGGGGATTGACTGGTTAGCTAGTAATCATGCTTTAGTGGATTGTCAAACAAAAAAGGTGATGGTTGAAGTTAATGGGCAGACGAAGAGGGTTATAGTAGGGGAAGAAAGGTGATACCTAACTGCTTAATTTTTGCTGTGGCCGCTTTTAATCTAATTAAAGGAGGGTGTGAGGCGTATTTAGCCAGTGCGCATGATACCATAAAAATTACTCCCGGTGTACTAGACGTTCCAGTGGTGCGGGAATTTCCTGATGTTTTTCCTAATGAATTACCTGGACTACCACCTCATTGAGAAGTAGACTTTGAAATAAACACTATTCCCGGGGCGGCACCTATATCAATTGCACCGTATAGAATGGCTTCGCTAAAATTGAAAGAATTAAAGAAGCAATTAGAAGAGTTATTGGACAAAGGGTTCATCCCACCTACCATTTCACCATAGGAGCACCAGCATTATTCGTAAAGAAGAAGGATGGGAGTATGAGATTATGTGTCGATTATAGACAGCTGAACTGAATAATCAAGAATAAGTATCCTCTGCCATGGATAGATGATTTGCTTGATCAGCTAAAGGGTGCCACTGTGTTCTCTAAAATTGATTTGAGGTCAGGGTATTGGCAACTACGGATTGAATAAGAGTCGATCCAAAAGGCAACTTTCAGGAGTAGGTATGGCCACTATGAATTTGTCGTTATGCCATTTAGGTTGACGAATGCCCCTGCAGCTTTCATGTCTCTGATGAATAGGATGTTACAACCATTCCTCGATAAATTTGTGATTGTGTTTCTTGATGATATTTTGATATATTCAAGTAATCACGAGGACCATGAACAACATTTGCGGACAATTTTACAGATATTGAGAGAGAAATAATTGTATGCTAAATTCAGCAAATGTGAGTTTTGGATTGAGGAAATTGCTTTTCTAGGGCATGTTGTTTCAAAAGAAGGGGTACAACCTGATCCAAAAAAAAGTTAAGGCTATTTTAGAATGGGAGATACTTAAAAATGTGTCCAAGATTCGGAATTTTCTGGGATTAGCTGGATATTATAGAAGATTTGTAAAGAATTTCTCTATAGTTGCGAAACCTTTGACAAACTTGTTGAAGAAGAATGCACCATTTAATTGGAATGACAAATGTGCTCAGAGTTTTGAGGAGTTGGAGAAGAGACTCACCTCAGCACCTATCCTTGCTTTGTTGTCTGGGGGTGGAGGATATGTGGTATTTACTGAAGCTTCACGACAAGGACTTGGTTGTGTTTTGATGCAGCATGGGAGAGTTATATCTTATGCTTCGAGGCAGTTGAGGCCACATGAGATGAACTATCTGACCCATGATCTGAGCAGCCATAGTTACATCCATTGAAGATCTAGAGGCATTACTTATATGGGGAGACATTTTAAATATTTACAGATCACAAAAGTTTGAAGTATATTCCAACACAGAAAGAGTTGAATTTGAGGCAAAGAAGGTGGATGGAGCTTTTGAAGGACTATGACTGCACCATTGACTATCATCCCGGAAAGGCAAACATTGTAGCAAATGCTTTGAGTAGAAAGACGGTGGACCAAATTGCAAGTATGATTGCTATAACATGAAGTATTTGATTGCCCTCAGAGGTATGGATGTATATTTTAGCATTGGTGGTGATATTTTACTAGCTACTATACAAGTGAAGCCCTCTCTCAAGGATAAAATTAAAGATGCACAGTATAGAGATCCATATCTGCAGAGGATGAAGGCTAAGGTACAAAAAGGAAAGAGCGATCAGTTTATAATCCAAGAAGATGATATATTGTTCAATGGAAAACACATATGCGTGCCGAATGTAGAGGAGTTGAGAATGGAAATTATGCACGAGGCGCACTATGCACCATATGATATGCATCCTGGCAGTACCAAGATGTATCGGGAATTGAGACCCTATTACTGGTGGCCAACAATGAAGAAAAATATGGCAGAGTTTGTAGCGAAATGTTTAACTTCTCAGCAAGTAAAACCAGAACACCAAGCACCAGCTGGTAAGCTTCGAACTTTGTCTATACCTGAATGGAAGTGGGAAAAGATTATAATGGATTTTATCGTTGGGTTACCACGTACGTTCAGAAGACATGATGGTATTTGGGTGATTGTTGACAGATTGACTAAATCTGCACATTTCTTGCCAATCCGTTAAAATGATTCTTTGGATAAGCTTGTCGAATTATATGTTTCAGAAATTGTGAGATTACATGGCATTCCTACCTCTATAGTTTCTGATAGAGATCCTCGATTTACTTCTTATTTCTGGGGAAGCTTGCAAACGGCTCTAGGTACAAAATTGCATTTTAGTACAGCATTTCATCCCCAGACTGATGGACAGTCAGAAAGAATGATTCAAACATTAGAGGATATGGTGAGAGCCTGCATAATTGAATTTAGAGGAAATTAGGATGATCATCTACCACTGATGGAATTTGCATATAACAACAGTTTTCATTCTAGTATTGATATGGCTCCATATGAAGCATTGTATTGAAGGAAATGCCGAAGTCCGATCTGTTGAGATATTGAGAGATTGAGACAACTTGAAGGGCCAGAGTTAGTTCAAGAAACAGTGAACAAGATACAAACAGTTAAAAAGTGTTTGAAGACAGCACGGGATCGACAGAAGAGTTACGTTGATAAACATGGCAGAGAGATGGAATACGAGGTGGGGGAAATAAAAGTATCACCATGGAGAGGAATCTAGAGATTTGAGAAGCAGGAAAGTTGAGTCCGAGATATATTGGGCCATATGAAATCCTGGAGCGAGTTGGACCACTAGTCTATCAGTTAGCATTACCGACAGAATTATCACAGATCCATGACGTGTTTCACGTTTCTATGCTGCAACGATACCAATCTGATCCTAGTCATATTTTGCATGAGCCAGAGATAGAAATATCAGAGGGACTGACATATGTGGAAGAGCCAATGGAAATTTTGGATCGGAATATAAAGAAATTGAGAAATAAAGAAATATCTATGGTGAAGGTCAAATGGAATCATCACTCTCTAAGGGAAGCCACCTGGAAAATTGAGGAGAACGTGAGAGAAAAATGCTCATACTTATTCCCTGAGCCGGTAAGTTAATTAAATTTCCAAGACGAAATTTTTATTAGGAGGGGGGGAATTGTGACGCCCCAAAAATTGTAATACATAATTGTAAGATTGATTGGTAAATTCTTATGAAACTTAGTTAATTAGTAAATAAATTATAGGTCATAATTGGATATAATAAAATTTGAACGAATTAAATTAGAATTTGTTATAATATTTGAGGGCAACTTATATTAGTTAAGAAAATTCAGGAAGGACGTAATGGGTATTTTAAAAAAAATTTAATTAAATAAATAAAATAATAATAATATTATATATATTAGTAAATAATATATATTAGTAAGTAATAACATATATATATATATATATATATGAATTAGAGAGAGAGAGTTGAGAGTGGGCTTGGTGGGCCATCACCCCCACCGCCTCACGCTCCTCTCTCTTGATTTGCACACACACACATAACACATAACATACACACAAATACAATTGTGAGAATTGCAATTCTCGGCCGAAAAACTAAAAACAGAGGTAAGAAAATTGCTATTTTAATTTATATTAATTTATATAATTATATTATTTAATGAGTTCGTTTATTAAATGTTGTTTATATCAAGCGATGTATTATTTAACCGAAATATTTTACGAGTTTTTCTATTTAAAATAGTGTCAAATTAAATATCAAATTGGATATAAAAATAATATCGTTGGTTAATTAGATTATTAAATTTATTATATTTGAATATTACTATAGCTACTTTATACAATTCCATCGGAATTATTAATCAAATACGCAATTCTATGTATTATTTTTTAATTAAATTATTTAGTAGCGAGGGATTGATAGAAACATCATGGAAATATTTTAAAAATTATATTTAAGGAATATTATGTTATTAAGGAGGGAAAATGAGGGTTTTAATGATAATCTAATTTAATGATGTTATTAAAAACGATAGTTATAAATATATAAGGGGTTCGGTTAAATGTATTCCTATGAATTACTTGATAAATTATAAATATCTTTATGAGGCCTAGAGTCTATAGTTATTAAGAAGAACTGGAACGAAGACATATATTTCGATAGAGATGGAATATTAAAGAATTATTAGAAATTATATGAATAATATTTAATATTATATTTAAAAAAATTATGATATTTTTTATATATTCATTATATGTGGTATGACTCATTATAGGATATGGGGGTAAGGTGAAAGGACTGACAATTATTGATTGAGCAGATAAAAGCGTTTTCAATTCGAGGTGAGTAAATAAATAGTATTATCTATATATGTCACCTTTATTTGTGGTATTAGTGCTATACAAATTTGTTGTTCATGCTGATGTTGATTTATTTGAAAATATATAAGTGGTGAATGATTTGATTTGATTGATGATATTGTGTATGTAGAATGAGAAAATACATTGAAATATTATGTCTGTTGTTTGACGTGTTGTGGATGTCTAAAAATTGAAAATATATTGATATATGATTTACGTTACTAGTTGCTTACAAAAATGGTGATATATGGAAATGAGAGAGTGGTGGAAATTGAATATAATTGTGGTGTGAATACCCCTTGATGTGTTGAAAAGCCTGTAAGGCGAAATGAAACGAAAAGAGTTTTGATGCGATATGAAAACGATGTGATATGAAAAGAGCGATGCTGCTATATAAAAGAGCTATGATGTGAAATGAAAGAGCTATGATGCGAATTGAAAGAGCTATGATGCGAAATGAGATTGATGAGCTAACTGTCAAGGGGATTCACTTGAATATATTTAACTGTGAGATTGAGTTGGCGGAAAAAATACGATATCACCTTCTGGTAAGCAAACTAAAAGAAATGGAGTTTAATTGGTTATTTTATTATGAGTTAGCGATGTGGTGCGATGATGCTGATTATATTAGACTTAAATTGATTGTACTCCATGCATCTTGCCTACTTATCTTGTTTATGTTGTGTTTGATATACAATGTAGATAGGGCTGGTTATTTACTTACTGAGTGGCAGGCTCACTCCTCTGCTAATATATTCTTTCAGGAGTAGACTTTTAGGTGTCTGCCTGTTGAAGACTAGGTCTGCACGCTATACTCAAGTAGGTTGGGCCAGTATGCAGTTTTTTCCTCTTTGTCAATTAGGGTACAAATTGTATTTTGTTTGTATAGAGAGAACATAAGCGTGGGGATTACTTGTGGTGTTTAATATGAATATATGATCTTGTGGGTTGATTACGCCTGTTAAGATGTTGGGATTACATATGCATATTGATTAGATGATTATGTGCATTTATATACATAAACACAGGGATTACTTTATGTATGACGTTTAGGGAAGATATAGCCCTAATAGTGTTAGAGGGTACTACATTATCAAATGAATAAAATGAGTATTCGCTTATTCTGGCATCCACTTTGTTGTGCTTATTTTGTAGGTTTACATTTTTACTTGAACATCACAATAAAAACCACAGACCAATTGACAACCGTACAGCTGGGCTGCGCATTGTATGGCGGTCATGAAACCAACTGCCAAAAGGTTGGGTTTGAAACGTTTTAATTCGACGACCTCGAGAATGGACATCGATAGTCCTATAAAGACTTGCAGTAAGAGTCGCATTCAATTCACGAGTAATGTGTTTCATTGGTGACAGACTCGGGGCATCTATGCGATCTTGGTGCGTTGATTGACTAAGTATCAAATGAATTGAAGTGACTTGAGGGGATCATCATATAGAAGCCTTGGAAGCTTGGACGGTGTGACTCGAATTCCCGGCTTCGGTAATACGGTAGTAGTCCTCAAATTTGAGAAATCATAACAGTCATGTGCATATGATGACTGTATCTTGGATCTGCGGAAAAGGTGATTGTGTCATAGACACGATCATCATAAGCCTTATCTAGTGTAGTCGGAGTATGTAGGAAGGACGGTGAATTCCAAGAAAAGGATCTGTCCCCTGTCAGTATGTGATAGAGTATCTCCTATGCACTTGGAGATGCGTTCACCCCTATGAATATGTGGCCACAGTCGTTGATCAAATAGGAAAAGGATGTTCCTGTGTCGAAAAACTTGGTGCAAGCGATCTCAAATATTAAGCATAGATGCTTAGTCCAGGATGGGAACTGACACAGAATTACATGCCGTAGACTATAATCAGAAGATGGTAGATGGAAGGACTGTACCCGTATGAATCGAGAGTCTAAATGTTCACACGGTAATTTACATAGTTTCTAGTGTCGTAGACTGTTGCTAGACGACCACCCATGGTGACGGGCTTTCTAGATTAAGGGTTAATCAAGAATTATTAATTAAATTATATTTAATAAATAATAATGTTAGACACTAGCCCAAGTCTAGCTGAAAGGTCAACCTAAAGAGTCACAAACAAATCATTAGAATGGAACAAAGAATTAATTTGGAATTAATTCTACAAATAATCGGGTTACTCACAAAGAGAGATCCATTGGATGGAAAAAGGTCAAAGAATAAATTAATAGCATTAATTTATATTGTGCTTGTCCTTATAATTTAATAGATTTGATCTTATTAAATAATAAGGATAATTTGGCTGATGTATATTAATTAGATTAAATATAAATTGAGCTCAATAAAATTAGATTTTTATTAAATTAAATTTAAATAAAAATTCATTGAGCTTGTATTTTCAAGGCTAAAATCAGCCAAGAAATTGTTTAAAGCCCATGAAAAATTACATTGAAGGAAATAAATGGCAAGCAAATTAAAATTTTGAAAAGTGCAATTCTAGCCATTTTTTGGGATCTCTTTATTTGGAATAAAGAGAAATATACCTTGTAGATAATAGAATACATTTAAAAATATTCTTAATTATCTAAACAAGATATATATATATATATATGAAATATAATTATTTGGAAAATAATTATGATCATTATCACGGCCATACATAATACAGAAATCACAGTTGGAAAAGGTGGACAATTAGTTAGAGCAGTAGGTGTTGTAGTGAAACTGATTGCAAAAGAGGGGAAATCGGCCACATTAAAATTACTTTCTGGGGAGGTCCGTTTGATATCCAAAAACTGCTCAGCAACAACGGACAAGTGGGGATTACAACAAAAAAAAAAAAAATCCCCCCTCTTCCACAAGTCAATCAGCCGCCCTCACTCAATGCGCTTGGTGCATTTTTTTCTCTTCTTCTCTTCTAGCAAAGAGAACATAGAGATCATGACTCCAATATGGTGTGGACGAATTAGAGGGCTGCTAAGTTGAAGCCTCAAATGAAGAGTATTTCAAGCGATTTTGAAAAATGAAAGTATCGTTTTTCGATTTTCTGATTTCCACATCAGCCCCAAGTTCGTCTATTTTACAGTACATCGAACGGCCGGGAACTCCAAGGGTACACCCCTTGCATTCGTTTAATTTCTATGCTATAATTTCTGATATTACGCTTTTTATCTACATCGCTTCCGCTAGAGCGTTCTCGGGCCATACCACGCGATCGCTTCAATATCTAATATGCTAGTCCGAAACCGCATAAACCTGGCTTATGTGGAGCATTATTGATCGAATGTCATCATGCCATCATACTGTTTTTTGATGTCATTGTTCATTCACTCCAGTATAATACTACAGACCTTTCGGTTGTCCTATTTCACTTCTAGAATGTCAAATGTTCTTCGCGTGTGGACCCTTCTGGCAAGGTCCGAAGAAGAGACCTATCCAAAACATAGGTCTAGTTCTCAAGATCTAGGACAATCCTAAGATTCATTGTAGTTTGTTCTATTAAACTTATTAGCCTCAAGAATTAAGTATAAATAAGTTCATTCCAAACACATCATATATGAAATACTAAAACATAGACCAATAAAGAATAATCCTAGCATGCCCCTGTTAGATGATCACAAGCCCATATGCAATCCACTGAGCCCGTAGTGGGTCAATGGTCAATCTAGGGTGGCCTACAATATTAAAACATTGTGTCCGATTATCATTTTAGTGAGCCTTGTAATGCCTTTTTGTTCTTTTGTGCTCTCCATCGTGTGCGCCGTCTAATGGGCCTCTTCTTCGGGCCTCCATCGCCAAGGAAGTGCTTCCTTTCATTTTGTTTAAAAAATATAATCTTCACAACCTAACTACACTCATTACAACTGAAATTAGAAATCATAATCAAAAGTTGGGCGGAGTACATAGAAAGGGAGAAAGAAAGACTTATTATTCCAAGGCTAAAAATGAAAGAGAGAAACAAAAACAAAGAGGCACGCAGGCCTCACCCAACATAAATTAAACCATATATATGGGTCATCGGCTTTGTGATCTGCCCCATTGTTTATCCAATAAACAATTACAACATATTTATATCAAATATAAACATGCATACCAAATAAGTACATTCCAAGCATTTATTCATATGATATCCAGTATCATAACCAATAACATAATTATATGCAGAAATTATACATTAATAATGTAATTCGAAAATGGATATCAAACCCCATACACCCCATGTTCAAATATTTTTTTTTTTGTTTGGAAACCATTCCTAAATTAGTCTAAGGCACAATTTTACTTTTAGAAAATTCCAATTTAACTAGCATTTAAATTAGCCTGCTTGCTGCCAACTAGCAGTGGCTATTGTTTTCAACCCAATTTTTTTTTAAATTTCTACAATAAAAACTGAGACTAAAACATGCATTTATAGAAAAATTAATTTTTAAAAATGCATGGATATCTATAATTAAAAGCAAAATTAACACATATTTTTCTAAATACGTAATCATGCTAAAAACAGTAAAACATGTTTTCCAAAAGTAAATTAAATATGTTGATCATTCTTATCACATAAAAGCATGTTATTCCTAAAGCCACAACACCGTACCCAGCTCTGATACTATAGGAAGAATCGGTATGGTCAGTGAACACGGTAGAAGCGAAAAATGAAAGAATTTAAAACTGATTTAAAATGGGTGTTCCCTTTGAATTCCTGGGTGTTTGATGTTATCAAATGCATCATAACAGAAAAGAAAAGATGCTTGAGAAGATAGCTAAAGGAAAAACAAAAACGTGCAAGAAATGTAAATCGAAATATTACCTTTTCGTTTTCTTATGTAGAACGGCAACAAGGGTTGTTTCCCTTTTTATTCCTTTTCCATTTAGTTTAGGATCCAAATTTGTACTCTTGTAATTTGTCCACACCACACTTATGGAAAGAAATCTAAATCTACTGCTATTTAGAAGCTAGATCAAGGAAGAAACAAAATCATACTACACTATGGATTAGTGTATATGTATTTCTATTGTTCTTCACTTGAATCTATTCAAGAAGAACTCAAGATATGGAGAAAATAGAAGGGAAATTTCATGGCTTTTGC
This sequence comes from Sesamum indicum, assembly GCF_026168435.1. NCBI lineage: Eukaryota > Viridiplantae > Streptophyta > Magnoliopsida > Lamiales > Pedaliaceae > Sesamum > Sesamum indicum. The sequence goes on along the minus strand of NC_142664.1, from coordinate 16,826,093 downwards.
TGATGGTCAAGCGAAGGAGTTGAGAAAAAAATGTGTGTAGTCTATAGAATGAATTTAAAATTCTAAAGCTATCGGTTCTCTCTAAGATGACCACTATACATACACATGCACACTATGTGCACCATTAAGCCATCATGGCTTTTTCATGTGGAGGAGTTGAAAGTCCTTCTCAACTTGCACTCAACCTTGGAGTTCGACTTCTAGCCATAGACCAATTTTGACTAGTCTTGATTTAATCAAATTAAATCAAATCCAATCAATATCCATGGATTTCAAATTAATCCAATAAATTTAAAACCTTATAGAAATCAAAAAGTTTATTTAATCCAATTAAGTAAACATAAGTCCAAACAATAATTAATTAATTTAATTAATTAGTTAATTAATTAAGCTAAATTGAATAAATTTATCTAATTAATTTAAAGGTATTAAGCCCAAAATTAATTAATTCTTGGGGCATCCATCCAATGGGCTTTCCCAAATAAATGATCCATTCATTTATACTTTCTTTGAATTAATTCAATCCAATTAAATTAATTTATTTTTTTCTAGAATTAATTCTAAATTTATTCTACCAATTTCATAGTGATTTGTATATGACTCTTTAGGTTCACCCTCAACTAGATTGGGCTTTATGTCCAACACAAATGATTAACTAAATCTAATTTAATTAATTATTTCCAATGAGCCATTAATCAGAAACAAACGTCACCATGGGTAGCCATCTAGCAATGGTCCATGGCAACATTTAGGCTCTCGAGTTTCTTCCATTGACCATCTCTAGGTCTTAGTTTAGGGCATGAAATTGGGCGTCGGTTCCCGTCTTGGAACAGGCAACTATGTTGAATACTCGAGATGTGATTACTCTATTGATCAACAAAAGAAACTATTCCCTATTCAATCAATCTCTATGGACATAAACTTACATAGAAGACATATCCATCATATATTGAAAAAGGACGGATTTCATCTTGGAGTCCATCATCCTCATTGCACACTCCAATTACATTGGACAAGGTTTATAACGACCACATCGAAGACACAGTCATCTCTCGCCAAATCCAAGATATAGCTATCATATGCATGCGACTGCCATGATTCTTCCAGTGTGAGGACTAATATACAAATATTGCTAAATAGTTCCCAAAATCTCCAATCCAACTAGTTTTCTGGTCACCTATTCTAATAGATGTTATCCCTACTGGAAAAAGCTCAAAGACCTTTAGGCTAATTTCAAGAACAAAGAAACGTATATTGACGTAATCCTACAATCAATAGCTCACTCTTTTGATCAATTTATTATGAACTATGACATGAATGGGCTTGAGAAAAGCCTTCTTGAGTTGATTAATATGTTGGTCCAATACGAGGGAACAATTGAAAAATCTCTTTGGCTTCAACCTCTAAAGCAAAGAGCAAGGTTGGCAGAGCTAGAAGAGGAAGAAAGATGAGTTCTTCTACTGCTGCTTGCACTTCAAGTGCTCCTATTACACCGCCAGGTAGGGGTAAAGGGAAGAGGAAGAGGGTTCGTCAGTCAAGGATTTCAAATCATATTTGCATCAATTGCCGAGAGAAGGGCCATTTGGAAGCGAAAGTGCCCATTTGCTCCTCTTTGATGGAGGTAAAATATTTAATTGAGTATTAACATAATCAATATTCTACTCTTGGTACTAGATACCACTAAATTCATAATCTGCGAATGGTTGTAGGTGATAATGAGGAGTAGAAAAGCCGAAACAAGAAAGTCTTAGGCTTAGAGATAGTGGGAATGTTGTTGCAAAGACTAGGGACTTAGTTAGGCTTAGTGGTGATCATGTTAGTATATTGTTATGTAACCTAACATGATCAAAATATTGTTTTCATTTATCATTAGACAATTATGATTACGTAGTTTAATCAATAAAAGTCTTTTATTTGACATTGAATGGGATTCATGTCTACTAGATTGAATGCACACTTTAACTATGTCATAATGGATTATGAATACTCAAATAAAGCATTAACATGATAACCAATAACAAGACTTGAGTTTTGATTGCTGAATCTCTTTTGATTGAGGATGAGAAAGAGTGATGGATTCAAAGAGTACTAAAAATAGGTGGTTTGGATCCATTAGCTTCCAAAACCTTTTCTATGAAGGAGAAAGACCATAAAAGCTCTTTTGTAGGACAAGATGAGCTTACTAATCGCATATTGGATTGAATCTAGTGTGAAATCTATAGGTCATCTAAATACACAAATCAATTGGGTTTCATAAGTCTAAACTCCGTTTGTTGAGGTTCAAAGATTTAGACTTAGAGTGGTGAACCAAACTGATCAACTATCGATTGGATACAAAAGGGTGTATATTTAGTGGGAGTTTTTGGATATCCAAAATGAGAATGTGATTCTCAATCAGTGAAGTGAAAGAATCAATATGGCCCCGGTATGCGATGGAAGCAAAAAATAAAATAATTTAAAAATAGTTCAAGGGGGTGTTCCCTTCGAAATTTTCGGGCGTTTGGTGTTTGTAAATACATAATGATAACAAGTAAAATATGCATGAAAGTGTGGCTAAAGGAGAAAACAAAAGGTTCAATAAATTTAAACCGAAACATTACCTTTTCGTTTTCTTATAAAGAAGTGCAACAAGCGTTGTTTCCCTTTTCGTTCCTCTAGCTGTGGGTAAACCTAAAGAGTCACACCATACCACTATAATGGGATGGAATTAATTTAGAATTAATTTCAGACTAGTCAGATTAAAATTTAATTAGATTAAATTAATTTTTAGAGAGAATAAATGATTGGATCATTTATTTCGACCAATTCATTAGATTTTTATTTCGACCAATCCATTGAATGGATGACATAAAATTTAATTAATTGGATTAATTAAAATTTTAAGTTACCCATTAAAATTAATTGGATTTATTTTATTAGGTTTGCTCAGATTTATAAATTGAAAGAGAGATAATATCCCTTAATTTAATTAAAGGATATTTTAATGATGGGCTTATAAACTAAACTATATTTGATTTAATATCCATTAGACTTGGGCTTGATTTAATTATTAAATCAAGCCCGGTCCATTAAAATACAAGCCCAAGGCCTTGGTTAGACCTTGGCTAAGTCAAGGAGGATATTTTGGAGAATATTTGGCCAATTTTAGAGGGTCTCATAATTGATATGTATCCGTGAACATATTCAAAGAAAGGAGTCAATGCTTGTAGCAGTATGAGAAAAACAATAAGGTTAATTTCTATTTATAGTTCAGCTTCTTTGTTTTTTTTATGATTCTATAACCATGATTTAGTTTTATTGAACACCAAATGCCCGAAAAAAGATTAAGGGCACATACCCTTGATTGGGATTTATTGCATGTTGAATCGTATTTTTTTTTTTTTGAACTTCACTCGCGCTTCCTTGACCGATCCACTCCCTTCAAGGCAAAGGTGGTTTTAAGGCACCTTCTTCCTCTGTACTTTGGAAGCCAGCAATTCATAATCCTGAAGAAATCAATAGTACATTCAACCACACATCTCTATTTTATCAATAAGACAAATACTCAATCATCTTCAGTGTTGTAAGGTAGCTAGTACCACATAAGGTTCAAAGTTCGATTGGAACACACACACTTTTAATACTCGGCTTATTTATGGACATGTTTACATAAAAATCATAAAGAACGTATGTCGGTGTTGGATGTAGAATAATAGTCATGAATAGACCAACCATAAAGGAGATGACTAGGGACGTCAACGATGAAACATTAGAAATTAAATGTACCATGCTTCGTTTATGTCCAAAACATCATAAAATAGCTAGTGAGGTTCACCTCTACAATTGCCTGAGCACAAAGCTTTCCTGATAGGATAACACCTTCCATCGATGCCACGTATTTTGCTTTGTATAATCACAAGCTAAGTGGAATCCTTCAACAGGAGATTTTTGTAATGGACGACAAGCCTTAGAGCTAGGTGTAGTTTTATATACAGACCAGCAAAATAGAACTTGATTGGGTTAAATTGATAGGAAAAGAAAAAAGGGGGAGAGGGAAGCAATATCTTCGTAGTGTTGGATTTTTCATCACAAACTTCTACAATTTAACATCAATAGCCTATGGAAAGTACCAGCTATTAGCATATTCATTTACCGAGGAGTTTTAACTACATGGTACTTTAATATTTTTGTTTTGCTTTGGTCAGCAAATATTTCATCGGGAAATAGTTTTGCGAGTTCCTGCATTGTGGCATCAATGATTTCTTCATTACTGCATGAGATCCATTTTTTTGCCGGTGAAAAACCAAATCCAACATGGATTGGATAGGGTTATTAATCCTGACAAAAGCATTTGCATTAATGCCTTGATAAGTAGAAGGGACATAAGCACAAAAAGAAGAAAAGAAAGATAATTTATAAAATAAATTCCTCAAGAATTGCATAACAAACTAGGCGAACTAGTGTGCCAAACTGAGCTGTGAGAAAATATGCCTAACAGTTCATATCAATCATGCTTTTACTCTCAATGTTATATCCCAATTGCTCCCAAGTCTGTAAAACATTACCAAACCCCTTATTATGTTAGACATAATTGTCCTCAATGCACGACTAAAAGCAGAGTGGCTTACAACCTTGAAATAAGATAATGTAAAATATTGTAAATCCTCAAGAAATAAAAAGGAGAATGTTAGGTATAAACCCTTCAACAGTAAACCCTAACTCAACTATTACATGAATGGTGGGTTATTTCAAACCCTTAAATATTACAGACCAATAATACAAATGGATCTAAAAAGGAACAGGTAAGGCCTAGAGAGCCAGATCCATTGAGGGACAACCCACGATCACTAAGACCGAAAGTCAAACTCAAGGTTGCTCAAAACCCAAACATGAAACTGGCTACACAGGCCCTTTTGAAAAACAACAGAGGTTTTTCATAAACTTAGGCTCACAAAGAACTTTCTTAATCAGAGCAAAAGAAGGAGAGGGAAAGAGATAACAGTGGTTTGTGATCTAAATAGCCAGGAGCCATAGGGGGATTTACAGTGGTTCATCATTGAAGATGATGGAGGAAGGAGGCGATTGATGATTATGTCCAAGGCCATAAGAATCAGAGACAGAGAGAGGGAAAGAGGAACCAGAAAGAAGGCGGAAGAAAACAGGCAAAAATGAGAATAGGGTTAGGGTGTTAGGGATTAAGTACAAGTTTCAGCCAGGTCGAAAACGGATCGGGGCATTGGGCTGGCGAGAGTGGACTGAGCGAACCAACTAGGCCATTTGCAGGAGTAGGCTTGAGCCATCTGGGTGAGATAAAAGAGCCATAATACGCTTGAGCCTACCAAGGGTCATGAGCCATATTTCAACATTCTCCACCTTGGACCAGGACCCATAAGAGGGAGCCAGGCCCAAGGACGGATCTGGCATTCATCGTTGCCCAGATATCCACATAGAACCCTCATAACAAAGGAAGGCACTTGGATATATATATAGGTTAGTGAATCCACGGAAATTATCTTAAGTTCAAGATTTATTGCCAAGTATTGAACTTTTCTATAAGCAAGCATTCAATTCCTATGTTTGTAGGATTGAGTTCAGATTTTATCTTTTCTACGTTAATGATTTCTTTTCCTATAAAATCTCTAATAAAATTATATTTTACGTCTATGTGTTTGGTTCTATCATGAAAAACTAATTTTTTACATAGTTGGGATACTTGATTGACAAAAGAAAAATAGTTACTTTTTGTTTTAGAAAACCAATTTCTTTTAGCAAACCTTGAAACCATATTTCTTCTTTAAAAGCTTCAGTTTGTGCAATATATTCTGCTTCTATTGTAGATAAAGCAACAATATGATGAAGCTGTGATTTTCGAATAATACATGCACCACATAGAGTAAACACATAAAAGGTGGTACATTTCTTACCATCCCTATCATTAGCATAGTTTGAGCTACATAGCCAATTTAGTTTGAATCCACATAGCCAATTAAATTTACACCTTCAAGGCACTTAGAGAATTTAATTCCATAAACACATGAACCATTTAAATATCTCAAAAGCCATTTAAGAGCATCCTAATGAGGACAACCAGTGTTTGACATGTATCTACTTAAACAACCCATTCCATAGGCGATATCAGGATGAGTACTTACCATTAAATACATTACAAATCCTATAGCATTAGAGCAAAGGACATTTTCAACTTTTTCTTTTTCAGATTCTATTTCAGAAATTTGACCCTTACTTAATTGAAAATGTGTAGTCAAAGGAACAAAAGTAGGTTTAGAATCAGAGATTGAGAATTTTTCTAACACAAATTTCACATAGGAGCTTTGGCTTAGAAAAATTGTGGAGTTACTTCTGTTTCTATTAATAGACATACCTAGAATTTTCTTAGCATCTCCTAAGTCTTTCGTTTTAAAATTTTTGCATAGATTATTTCTCAATTCCTTGATCAGTTTCAGACTAGGGTTGGCAATCAACATATCATCGACATAGAGCACAAGAAATATAGGAATATTGTGATCAAAATTAAAGTATAGACAATGATTATAGGTACTTCTTTAAAGTTCAAAGAATGCATAAAAAGAACAAACTTTTTGTTCCATTGTCTAAGGGACTGTTTTAAAACATAAAGGGGACTTTTTGAACAGACATACATGATCAGATTTTTGCTTATCAATGAAGCCACTAGGTTGATGTATGTTTGTTCTTCTAAAGCTCCATGCAAGAAAGCAGTTCTAACATCCTTTTGTTTTAATTCCTAAACAAACTGAGCAACAAGAGAAAGAATAATTCTGACAGTAGTATATTTCACAACAGGAGAAAAGATTTTAGTATAATCAATTTCTTCTTTTTGTGTAGAACCTTTTGCAACTAACTTAACCTTAAACGTGTTGCATTATTTTCCTATTTTATTTTGAACACCAATTTATAATCAATAATAGAGTAAGTCTTGGGTTTTGGAACAAGCACCCAAGTGTTTCATTAGCATGCAGATAATTCATTTCTTCATTTATAGCTTTCAAGCATAGTTTTGAATATGCAGATTTCAAAGCCTCTTGATAAGTGCTAGGTTCAAGAATTTTAGTGATTAATGCAAGATGAAAATCTTTTAGTATTGAAGGAAGTCTATGTTCTCTTCTTCCCCCATCCCTAACAAACTGATAATTCTGCAAGTCTTTGTTTAGGATTGTCATTAATTCCCAGTTGATTTTCTTCCCCTATTCTTTCCCCTTGTTGGTTATCTTCTGACAAAACCTCCACCTTATTAAAGGTGGATTCTATATCTACTTCACTAGTTTGTCTAGGTGCATTATTCAAACGAGGCATTTCGGATTCATTAAGAACTACATCCCTACTAACTATAACCTTAAACCCAAGTTTATTCCTAAGACATAATATATTACTCTTAATACCTTCGAGATAACCAATAAACACACAGTTCTGAGAATATGGTTCAAGTTTATCATGAAAATGTAATGCAAAAGCAGAGCATCCAAAAATGCGTAAGGAAGAAATATCAATATTTTTACCAATCTATACAGACTTAGATATTCTTTCAAGTAAAGGAACAGATGCAGACCTATTAATTATGAAAGCGATAGTTAAAACAGTTTCACCCCAAAATGTTTTTTATAGACCAAAAATAATAAGCATGCATCTTACTTTATTAAGTAAAGGTCCTATTCAGTCTTTTAGCTACTTCATTTTGTTGAGGGTGTAAGGGGTGGTTCTGTGCCTTAATTTCAAAAGTATCACATAATTCAAAAGACTATTGATTACAAAATTTCAGACCATCGTCAGTTCTTAATACTTTGAATTTCTTACCAGTCTGATTCTCCACTAAGGTTTTCCAATTTCTGAATTTTTCAAAAACTTCAAATTTTTGTTTCATAAGAAAAACAAAAACTTTTCTGTATAATTATTAATTATAGATAAGAAATACTTGTCTCCACAATCAGTGGTAGTATTAGCAGGCCCCATGTATCAACATGTACATATTGCAGAATGCAAGATGATGATGATGAAGTGTTAAGATAAGGAGATGCGGGAAAATGCATTTTGTGTTGTTTTTCTAGAACACATTTATCACATAAATATATTTTGCCTGTCTTGTCAGATAAAATTCAATTTTTGTGCAATAACTCTAGGCCTTTAACAATTATGTGGCCTAAACTTTTATGCCACAAAATTAGTTTTGTCATTTTTCAAGACAGTAGCAGCCATAGAATCATATCTCACAGAGCAAATATATAAATTTCTTTTTCTTTCTGCTTTGAAAACAGTCAATGACCCTTTCATAATTTTCATAATGCCCCTTCCCCATTTTCCCTCAATCCCTTGTTCTTCAAGGACAGCACAAGACGTTAAGTTGTGACACAAATCAGGGATATGCCTTACATTTTTCATGGTTGACTTATAACCATTCTCAAAGGTTACACAAATGTCACCAAGACTTTTAATTTCATACAACTTCTCATTCACCATGGATACAAAGCCCATATTTTCGAATTTATAATTTGTAAAGATCTCTTTAAAAGGACTCATGTGAAATGATCATCCGTAATCAATCAACCATTTATTTTTATTAGGAGAAAATACAACAACATTCACATCAGATACAATGTATACTTCTTCAGAATTTTCTTCTGTTATTACATTGGCATCTTCTTCTTTATTATTATTATTATTATTGTTATTATTATTGTTGTTCTTGTTGTATTATCTCTTTTTCGTTTCTTGCAGTTTTTAATATAGTGCAATTTTTCTCCCAGAATTATAACACCTTCTTTCCCTAGGTTTTCATCCCTAGTCCTAGATTTTGATGTATTTCTGCTCTTACTTCTACTTCTACTTCTACGATATCTCCTAAACTTATAATCAGAATTTCTGTTCTTAGTCCTATTTTCCTTCATTATGATTATGACTTGGTTTATTAGTATTAAGGTCTATTTTCTTGCTTTTAAGTCCATCAATTAGTATCAAGATTAACATTATCCCTGCTGTATTTTATGGCAGCCTTTACATCGCTTTGGGCTTCAGGGATAGCATTCAATAAAACAATTGGGGAATAATAATCTATATTTTTATCACCAGTTAGTTTTATATCTTAAATTAATTTTGTAAAATCCTCTAAATCTTCTTCAATATTTTTGGACAAATCTAATTTATAACGAAAGAATTTTTCTAACAAAAATAATTTACTAGGCAAGGAGGTTTCAGTATAGAGTTTTTCAAGTTTATTTAACAATTCTTTTGTTGAATCTTTTTTTTCAACTTTTCTTAAAATAGTATCAGAGTTTTTCCCCTCATGTTTTCCACTATGAGTGGCAGTGTTAGCAGGGCCCATAAATCAGCATGTACATATTCCAGAATGCAAGATGATGGTGAAGTGTTAGGATATGGAGAAGCAGGAAAATACACTTTCTGTTGTTTTTCTATAACACATTTATCACATAAATCTATTTTGTTTGTCTTGTCAGACAAAATTCCATCTTTATGCAATAATTCTAGGCCTTTAACACTTATGTGGCCTAATATTTTATGCCACAAAATTAGTTTTGTCATTTTTCAAAACAGTAGCAGCCATAGAATCATATCTCACAGAGCAAATATATAAATTTCTTTTTCTTTCTGCTTTGAAAATAGTCAATACCTTTCATAATTTTCATAATGCCCTTCCCCATTTTTCCTCAAGCTCTTCTTCTTCAAGGACAACACAAGACATTAAATTGTGACACAAATCAGGGACATGCCTTACATTTTTTATGGCTAACTTATAACCATTGTCAAATGTTACACAAATGTCACCAAGACCACTAATTTCACACAACTTCTCATTTTCCATGGGAACAAAGCCCATATTTTCAGATTTATAATTTGTAAAGATCTCTTCAAAAAGACTCATGTGAAACGTGTATCCAAAATCAATGAACCATTGACTTTTATTAGGAGAAAATACAACAACATTCACATCAAATACCATGTATACTTCTTTAGAATTTTCTTCTGTTATTACATTGGCATCTTCTTTATATTATTAATACTATTATTATTATTATTAATACTATTATTATTATTATTAATATTATTATTATTTCTATTATTTCTTTTTGGTTTCTTGCAGTCTTTAATATAGTGCAATTTTCCCCCAACAGTTATAACACCTTCTTTCCCTAGATTTTTCATCCCTAGTCCTAGATTTTGATCTACTTCTACTCTTACTTCTACTTCTATTTCTATAATGTCTCCTAAACTTATAATCAAAATTTATGTTCTTAGTGCTATCTCTGACGTAATTAAGTTCATTCTGATTTTGACTTGTTTGTTAGTTTTAAGGTCCATTTTTCTCTGCTTTTAAGTCCATTAATATCAATATCAAAATTAACATTATCCCTATAGTATTTTATGACATCCTTTACATCACTGTAGGCTTTAGGGACAATATTCACTAAAACAATTGGGGAATAATAATCTATATTTTTACACCATTTAGTTTTATATCTTAAATTATTTTTTTGAAAATCATCTAAATTTTCTTCAATAGTTTTGGACAAATCTAATTTATAATGAAAGAATTTTTCTAACAGAAACAATTTACTAGGCAATGAGGTTTCAGTATAGAGTTTTTCAAGTTTATTCCATAATTCTTTTGTTGAATCTTGTTTTTCAACTTTTCTTAAAACAGTACCAGACAAGTTCGGAATTATAGAAGAATAGGCATATTCATCATTTTCAAGTTTCTTTTCTTCAGAAACGTTTTTAGCGTATCTTCCATCTATTGCTTTGAAAACTTTTTGTTGAATGAAGCCTTTCATTTTTTTGTTGCCAAATAGAAAAATCAAATTTCCATCAAAAAGTTGCAGATTATAACCCGCCATGATAATAGAAAACTTAATAGTGCAGTTGACAGTACAGATTACAGAATAATCACGGAATGCAGAATAATCACAAAAAATAATAACGAAAGACAAATATTTTTCACCAATAATAAATTTATAGCAGGTTATTGGCAAAACAACAGAAACCTTAGTCGATCAGATATCCAATAGCCTCAAGAGCTTGGCCAAGTGAGGGATTTGCAAGGAGGGAAGGTTCAGAGGAATAACAAAAGGAATAATCGCTTAAAAAAGGTTACAACACCAAGCAGTAATAATAATCTGGTAGAAAAAAAAATACAGAGAATGGGGGATTAGATCTTACCAAAGTCACCACGGAGGAAGGAACTAGAACCACCTTGGCTTTGATACCGCTCTTGGGTATAAACCCTTCAGTGGTAAGCCCTAACTCAACTATTACAAAAATGGTAGGTTATTTCAAACCCTTAAATATCATAGACCAATAATACAAACATATTTAAAACATTATAAAGAATAAATTACAGATCTATCAATAACAATATTAAATAAACAGTAAGAAGGAACACATAAGGCTTAGAGAGCCAGATCCGTTAAGGGACAACCCATGATCACTAAGACCGATAGTCAAACTCATGGTTGCTCAAAACCCAAACGTAAAACCAACACACAGACCCTTTTGAAAAACCACAGAGGTTTTTCACAAATTTAGGTTCACAAAAGAACTTCTTAAACGAAGCAGAAGAATGAGAGGGAAAGAAATAACAGTGATTCGTGTTCTAAACAGCTAGAAGCCATAGGGGAATTTACAGTGATTCATTATTGAAGATGATGGAAGAAGGAAGCAGTAGATGATTATTTCCAAGGCCATAAGAATCAGAGATAGAGAGAGGGAGATGAAGAACCAGAGAGAAGGCGGAAGAAAACGAGGAGGCATAAATGAGAATAGGGTTAGGATTTTAGGGATTAAGTACAAGTTTTAGCTGGGTCGAAAACAGGTCAAGGGGCTGACGAGCATGGGCTAAGCCAGCTAACTGGGCGTTTGCAAGAATGGGCTTAAACCATCCAGATGAAATAGAAAAGCCTAAATGGGCTTGGGCCTACCAAGAGTCATATACCATATTTCAATAGAGAAGTATTCTATCACCCTGACTTAGGTGAGATAAAAGCCAAAAAACTTCAAATTACTTCATGGATTTTGGAGCTCTTACGGGACCTTCTTCTAACAAGTAAAAAGCCGAAGATGCGGGATTATGTATTACCTTTCAAGTCACAGAAATGTCAGCATATACACTAAGAAGTGGGCTTCTGCATAGAAATAAAAAGGTATGAGCAAGTAGCTCAATGAGATCCGACAAAGAACGTTGAATATGGTAGGTATAATAAGTTACTAATTGATGGTATCAAATATTGAGAAAATTTTATCATTGTTGTATTATGTAGAGCTGCTAATCTGATAATTACATGTATTTTAGCTGAAAGAAGTTCACAAAAAAATATAAGTAAATTCGTGTAATGTGAATGATCATACCTGCTGAAAAATAGATAATCATATGTGTTCTTCAGTTTTCTGTCAAACCTGACATTACCATACTTACATGTCATCATTTCTTTAACACGGAGATAAGTCGCATTTCAATTTTCAAGGGGTGTTTTTGTAACTCATCCTCTCTGGGTCGAGTGCAAAAACTGAAATTTGAAGGGGGCAAAGTGCTATTTATTATTCTTTCAAATTGAAAGCAGATAAACCGATTGAGCTGCGGACGCAGCGAGTGAGAAGTAGGACTGCAGAAAGAAATAAAACCCTGAAACTGCTGCTCTTCCTAAGCTAAAGCACACCCAGAGTCAAATTTTCACGTCTTCTCCTTCGCATATAAGTCTTTTTATTTGCATTTTCAGGCCAAGGCTCCGCCACCGTAATGTACGAGAATGAATGTTGGAGGAAGATGTCAAAGGTGAACTCTACAAGTTTTGTTGTTCATCCCGTTAATCTCACAATTGCTCAATTTTGTTACCTTTTCTTTAATTTTAGTCCTTTCTTTTTTAGTAGAACTTACTTTTGGTTGTGTTTACTTCCATCAATTCTACGGATTCTTGTGGGTCTTATTGCAAAATATAGCTACTTTTGGTGACACAAAATTTATTGCTCAGTATTTTACATATTGCATCTTTGACGTGTTTTGGATTCTATACGGGCCTGAATAGGGAGACGAGTAGCAGTAACACTTGAAGTAAAAAGACTCCATTTACAGCAACCATGAGTTTACAGCTTTGGATCCTGTGTTTTTCATCCTGTTATATGAGAACCATAAAGTATTCTGCTATTTATAGCCAATACAAAGGGAAAACCACCATCATCTTGCTTCTATTGGTTATTGTGAATAACTTGATATTACTTATCAGTTAACAGTTTATGATTGATTTGCCTATTGATGCCCATCTTTTTGTTTTAATGATGTTATTTCTCAGCTAAGAGTTCAGCGATGATTTATCAATTAATTTTCTCTCACCAATCTTTGTTGTTAGAAGACGGCATGAATGAAATCAAGGTTAAGTGTTCTGTAAAGGAAGGCATGTGGACATCATCTGATGCCATGCGGAGACCCATATTTCAATTCTCTATGCTGCCACATTCCCCATATCAACAATATAGAAACCGCATGGCAAAGCTTAGATCTCGTACTAGAAGAAGACCGATCCCTCGCTTATTTCATTCATGGATGGGGAATAGAACTCAACGAGTTCTTGTGCAAGATTTATTAAGAGGTATTTACTTGTAGTCCTGGCAGTCTTTTCAAGTGATATTTTACTGCAATATGTTGCTGAACACTCAAGTCCTTCCAGTGATTTCACAGATGAAGGGAAGATTGTAAAATGCTGTGGCAGTGACTCTTATGCATCAGAGTTCATCTTAAGTGATTTCGAAAAGTCGAGTTCTAGAAGGAAATTGGATTTCGATGAAAGTTTTTCAAAAATAGACCAGGTTGTCGAAGAGCCCTGGATCTTGCAGTCAACCCCTGTTTGTCACTGTGTTGCTGACTTAGATATTCCAAGTGATGTAAATAATGAAGGAGATGCTTTGAAGCACTTCAGTGATGATACTCAAGAGCCAAAAATCTTAAATCAATCCAGACTCCGTGATGATTTTGATCATAAGTTCAATTATGACTTGAATGAAATAAACAGTTCTGAACGATATGAACCACTATTAGCAAATCATCCAGTTGAGGAGCCTTGGATTTTTGAATCCTCGACCTGTGCAGTCCACTCTATGTGCAAGACAGTTTCAAGTGTATTCAATAATGAATCTGATAAAGAAGATACTCAGTCACCACTTAGTGAGCAGCAACAGCAGGTACCTGAGAACCTGCTGCATGGCGAAGAAAGCAATATGACGACTAAGGAGGATCCTGTTTCCACTGTTATATTGATCAATTCTTCCATATGTACTGTTCAAAGGATTGCTGTTCTGGAGAATGATAAGCTGGTTGAACTGTTGTTGGAGCCTGTGAAAACCAATGTGCAGTGTGATAGTGTATATCTAGGGGTTGTCACAAAGCTAGTCCCACACATGGGTGGTGCATTTGTAAATATTGGCAGCCCAAGGCCATCATTCATGGATATAAGGCCTAATAGAGAACCATTTATATTACCTTCATTTCATGGTCGGGAAAGAGAGGGAAATGGCTCCATAATTGATAAACCTGGAGAGCAGATGGATTTTCCTGAAAGTGGAACTTTCTCTAGTAGAGTCGAAGAAGCAGATGAGGTGGAGGATGACCAAAACGAAGATGAATTCATCAATGATGAGTTTGAAAGTCATGAGAACAGTCTTCATTTTGATGTTTTAGAAGTTATTAAGGAAAATGTAAATGGTAGCCTTGTCAGACATGAATGTGAGGATGAGACACAGGGACTCTTGCAACAGCTAAATGGAGATATGAACCAGCTGCAGACTAAAAGCGACCAGGAGGCCGGCACTGAGGTTATAGGCACAGAAGAAAGTAAATGGGCACAAGTTAAAAAGGGATGTAAGATAATTGTACAAGTTGTTAAGGAAGGATTGGGTACAAAAGGCCCCACATTGACTGCTTATCCAAAGCTGAGAAGCAGATTCTGGGTATCTAATATTTGGCCACCTCAATTTCTATGCTTTATGCTCCAAGATTTCTATTTTCAAGCAAAAGCAGCATGATATGTTTTTCTAATTTTCCTTAATGCTGCAGATACTGCTCACCCGATGCAACACAATAGGAATTTCAAAGAAAATCTCTGGTGTTGAGCGTACACGATTACGGGTTATAGCAAAAACTTTACAGCCTCCTGGATTTGGGCTCACTGTGAGGACAGTTGCCTCTGGTCATTCATTAGGGGACTTGCAGAAAGATTTGGAAGGGCTGCTATCAACTTGGAAAGGCATAGTGGATCATGCAAAATCGGCGGCTCTTGCTGCAGATGAAGGTGTTGATGGAGCTGTTCCTGTTCTGCTGCATAGGGCCATGGGCCAAACACTCTCCGTTGTCCAAGATTATTTTAATGAGAAGGTGACTGCATGAATCGTTTCTCTTTGGATGCAAATTTTATGTTGTATATTGAATTTATGTTCTGCAATACTTTTTGGTTAATCAATCTTGTAAATTATGTTGTGAGTTATTTCTGCTTATTTTCAGGTAAAGAGCATGGTAGTTGATTCTCCTCGGACATATCATGAGGTATGCGACCCACGGACCCAGTAGCTTTAGAACAAGTTAAAGGAATTAATAGTTCTAAAATGTATGCCTTAGCATATCATCACTTTGTTGACATTTTTACTTTTAGTCAATGTGAACGGAGTGGGAAATCTCTCTCCAGAGCTCATGCATTACCTTACTAGGACATTTCGAATGAGACTGAAAATAGAAAGAGATGATTCTATTCACTTTGGGAACAATCTGACGAATCCATCTGTATAGATGTTTCCTTTTTTTCTTTTTCTGAATATTAAAGCTGTATTTACTTCTAAATACATGTTGTTGACTTTTGTCATATTATATATCAGGTTACCAACTATCTTCAGGAGATAGCTCCCGATCTTTGTGACAGAATTGAGTTATACAGCAAAAGGACTCCCCTTTTTGATGAATACAATATTGAGGAAGAAATCAATAACATTCTCAGTAAAAGGTTAATAAAATTTTGTTTCTGAATTTGTTTACCATATATGCAGTTTGACAATATGCTTTTTTTTCATGGCTACTAAAAGTCTTATCTTGTCCCTTTTCCAATACCGTCATATCGTTTATTGTAAAGTTGATGGGCTTTGTAAAAGTGATATCCTTGGTTTGATGCCAATTATGCCATACAATGGAAACACATTTTAAATAATTGAGGTAATATACGTTTAATACATCTAAAAAACTACAAAGCTTTAATCTCCACACAAACTTGCCTCAGATTTGTAGTCATTTTGACTTGCTCTTCTCTCATAGTCATTATTTTGCAAGTCGATTTTTCCAGTCTGACTAGTCTCTTTCTTTTACAGGGTTCCTCTGGCTAATGGTGGTTATCTAGTGATTGAACAAACGGAGGCATTGGTCTCAATTGATGTAAATGGGGGTCATTGTGTCCTAGGCCAAGGGACTTCACAAGAGAAAGCGATTCTTGAAGTGAACCTTGCTGCAGCCAAACAAGTATTTTCAATCAAATAGATCTCCCAATTCTGTGTTTTTATATATGTGCATGATTAAATTTTGTGTCAAGTCTTCATTAAAAGATTAGCCTGTGTGGAAGCTTAAAATTTTTGGTACTTTTATTGTTATTATTTCTTATTTTAGGCTGTACGGGGGGGGGGGGGGGGGGCAGCATTGTCTGCAATTTAGGTTTACTTGAAAGTCAATTTTCTCATACTTTGTCCCTCCTTGCTACTTGAATGCTGAAAATTTCATGTTACTATATTTCAATTTGCCATTTGAAATGGTACCTAAAAGGGATGTAATTAACAATTCCTCTATGAATAAAGTCATGACTAGTTTCCTGTTTTGGCTGAATGAGTAGCAAGGAGAATCTTCCTTTTGTATGCATAGTTGTTCTTGAAAGAATCAAAATCATTTTAATATATGAAAAAGTGATTTGCTTTGTAAAATATTAGATGTGATGCATAATAGTGAATTACCTGCATATGTTTGTTGGAACAATCACTGACAGAAATAGGATAACATCGAAGTGCCATTTCATAATGCCCTAATGGTGGGTGGGGAGTTGAGCAAAGATTTATATAATCTTGTTGCACAGGTTAGTTTAATATGTTGGTTTTACGAGAGGAGTTGCTCTCTGATGACTGTTGTGATGAAAAAGGTCAAATTATTTAATAGAGAAAAATGTATGGCTTAGTTCTTATATTGTTGATTCTATTCACCAGGTTAATCATCTAGAAGACTCATGTGCTTCTGCTGCACGTACATGTTTTAAACTGTTCATATTTGTGTATATTGTCCTTTTTTTTTTATGCTGGATTAAAAACCTAGTAAGTTTGCTAGTTGCATGTTTGTTATAAGTAGTCTATTATAGTGACCACCTTTCATGCCAGTTTTGAGCAACAATTTTTAATTCTTACTATTATTCTGCAAATGGATGTCAATTGAGTTGGACAGTTTTCTTGATTTCAGATTGCCAGAGAATTAAGGCTGAGAGATATTGGTGGAATAATTGTGGTTGATTTCATTGATATGTTGGATGATTGTAAGTATACTGTAGTTCTCAGCATGTATCACATAGTTGTTTCTGGATCTTTCTTTTCAGTGATTGGCAATATAGAAGCAGCAACTAAAATTTATAACATGTTTGGAATATGATTTTGGTGCATGTACAAGTTCTAATTGGCAGACAAAGGTAATATCTCTCATTAGAATGGCTGTGAAAATTGTAAAATCAGATAACAAGGGGCAATATGAAATTACTCTATAAGAAAAACGATATTGCTTATGAATTCTTTACTAGAGCTGTATAGAGTCAGAGCAACTCCCTATTGCCATGTCCCTGTGCCCTCCCATTTGGGTGTGCCATTTGTTTTAATTGTTTTCCTACTGAACTTAGCACTATCTTTTCTACATATGATTATTGTTCTACAAAGTAGATATGAGAGTTGTTAGGTAAGACTTAGTGAAGATTTGTGCTTGATATTTTGGCATGTTATTATATTCCAGTCGATAGTTGCTGGATGCACAAGAATGGAATCAAGGATGGAATTCATTCCATCCCTTTTATCATTCCACTCCATGCATACTATTGAGGTTACCCTTTTTCCATTCTGTTTCGACATTTCTCCAACTCTAAGTCTAACTTTTTTCTGCACAAGCCCTTCCCATTTGCTCCATTAGATATTCACGCATACGGAAATGGGAGGTTAAGGATGTATTTGTTTTGAGCAAAATGGAAAATACCTAAATGGAAACACAGACTTCAACTGGAAATGGAGGACCTACTATACCTAATATCCTCTTTTCCCACATCTAATTATATCTTTATGTGCAGCAAATAAGAGGCTGGTTTATGAAGAAGTTAAGAAAGCCGTCGAGAGGGACAGATCAACTGTTAAAGTCTCTGAATTATCTAGGCATGGGCTCATGGAAATAACTCGAAAGCGGGTATGTTAATATTGTCAATGGGCTGTCTTTTTGACATTGAGATTCTTTATGTTTCTATAAACCTGGTCATTGATTTACCTTTCACCTGTTAGCATTGACTACAGACAAGGGAATGATGCGGTTGGTAGGTATTAAATTGTACTTGCTTTGGCAGTTTCTTTTTGAATTACAGGCCCTGGTCCTCTTTTCACAATGAGTTGTTTACTTGTTTTCATGTGAGCCAAAGAAGGTGATAGCTCAGTTGATACCGCAGTTCAACCCTCCCAATTATCAACCCCACTATATTCTGAAATTGCCTCACAAATTCCACCTTGCTTTCTCATTTAAGCAATTTAAGGAAGGTTTAACCATAGAAGGGTAAATTGGGTTAGTAAATTAATAAGTATGCAACTGTACTCGCTGGTACTAAACTCAGATGTTGCATAACAGATGAGAACCTGAAGCCTCAATTTCACACATCTCTAATTGAACATACGTGCTTAAATGCTGATAGTTTGTGACGTTGATGCTTAACAGGTTCGACCTAGTGTTACATTTATGATCAGTGAACCATGCACCTGCTGTCATGCAACTGGGAGAGTGGAATCTTTAGAGACTTCATTTTCCAGAATTGAACATGAAATCTGTCGCCTTCTGGTATGTGATTTTCGTAGGAATATATATAGTGATTAAAGCACTAATTTAATGATTGTAGAAAATATCATTCTTGCCCATTTTGTGTTCTTGCAATTTTTTCCTATTTTCCTTCTGTTATTGTCTTGTCAAGGTAGAGCATTATGCCTTGGCCTGTTGCTCATATTGCCAAGACCTAGGATCTATCTCATATTTTGATGTGTTTTCTATTTGTGTGTTCTTATGGTTTGCCTTGTTATTTGATCAGTCAACAATGGACCAGAAAGCGGATCCTGAAAACCCCAAATCTTGGCCACGATTTATTCTAAGGGTTGATCGGCATATGTGTAACTACTTGACCTCAGGAAAGAGGACAAGACTAGCAGTTCTAAGCAGTTCTCTCAAAGTCTGGATTCTGTTAAAGGTATGCATATTAGTTTACGCTTTCTGGTAATTTTTTATCTTAACTAGTAAGGTGAATCTGAGTTTCACATTTTATTTGACTGCTTTATGAAAATCTCTCAAAAATTTAAGTTTGCGTACTCAATGTTCTGTTGCATAAAGATAATGGTGTAAGGCACATCTATCAAATAATTGTGGAAATTGCTCCAGCAATGACTTCTGATAAATCTCTGGATATCAGCAGAAACAAACAGCCTACTTGAAGTTCTGGGCTAGTCAGCAACTATCCTCTCTCAGAAGACGCAGATTGTTTTTTCTTGAATATAAAATACAGTTCATCATTTTCACATGAAAACTACTTAATGACATCAAAGATGAATTTTGCTCAGTCTTTTTCTTTGCAGCAAAAAGTGAAGTTGCATTATTCTTGTTAGCATTTCAGACGTCTTTAACTCATGTTCATTTTTATGGTTCTAAGCGCAATTCCCAAATGGGAAGTATCTGGTTGTGAGGAAAAGTATTTGCTATGAGCTGCCTGTTTGTGCAAAGTGAAGCTCCTGCAAAATTAAACAGTGGAAACATAAAGTTCCAGAGGGTGTATTTCTTTTCCTTCAATGGAAATATTACCTAAAGAGCATTGCGCTTTGCTTTGATTGGTTTTAATGTTTGATTTACGTAATCTTTCTATCTTGTGTCCTTACTTTTGTCTTTTTCTTTCACATTTAAAATAAAGGAAATGAGGTACTGCGAACCAAACATGATTGAATCTGTAGACTTCTTGATGTCTCCTCCATACAGTAGATACTATGGGTTATCAACAGAGTAAATGACGTGGAACAGTTCCTTGCATTTGTGGTTTTCTTATTATCTTTGGTATATCCCAGAATTGAAACAGGGGTCACATATGACAATGCGATTAATGTATGTCCTTGTTATTATAGAATGTGTTCATTTTGCCATTGTTTCTAATTTCCTTTAAAAGACTAAAACCTGCTCTTCATCAGGTCGCTCGAGGGCTTACAAGAGGGACATTTGAGCTGAAACCTTTGACAGATGAAAACACACACAAGAACCAGTATCAGGGTGCTGCTATCTCAGTACTGCGACCGAAGGAGGTTGTAACTTACTCCCCCAACGGCAAAGTGACACTCTTTCCCATCAAAAAGTGGAAAACAGGAGGGAAATGATGACATGCCTCCACTTTAATGTTTATATCATGTTTGAACTTTGGAGGCATCTTCATATTCCTTTGTGTTTGTTGTCCTTTCTATAGGACTTATTGAGATATAAACTTCTCTTGCACATTTCTCGACAATTAATTTTATGCCCTTTTGAATTTCTATCTAACCCTGTTTCCTTGATAAGTTTCTTTTGCTCTTATGTGGTATTCTGAAGAACATAAAAAGTTTTGACAGAGAATTGCCAGCATATATTAAGGAAAAAGAGATCATAAATTTATCAATTTCACAAGAGAACAAGTGCTCTATCCATGCCATTTCGTATCAAGCGTTAAATAGTGTATACATATGGTATTAAGAGTGCTAGAACGGATGAAACTCAACGATACACAATGTTCCGTGGAACACGCGCTCAGCTATTCTAGATGAAATACATAAAAAGCATTGAAGAATTAAGTAGATGATCCAAGGTTGCACATTTTAATTTTACATTGTTCCCATTATTTGCTGTGGATTGCAGATGTTGAGCATCCTCATAAAAACAACATGCATGCTACTTTTACATTTTCCCAATAACATTCAATTGGATGCTGGATATTTCATGCTTCGCTTCACTACAATAATAAGGCAACAATTGCTTCGGCATTTTCGGGATAGTTACAATTTTTTTTTTAAACATAGTCACTTATATTGTTTTTATACTCAAAATGATTTCTGAGGTTGCAATTTTGGTTCTCAAACTATTTTTTTTTTGTGCTTTTACATTTTTGGTCATTTCCATAAGTGGCTGTTAAAGTTGATGGGAATTGCGCACGTGTTGTGCATTTGCAGCTGTTTGGAGGGAAAAAAACAACCATTTCTCCCATTTTGTGGTCTTCTTTAAGCTTTGAACCAAAGCACACATTTCCCCCATTTTTCTTCAAGTTTCAAGAGAAAAGAGTCAAAAACTAAAAAAAAAAGAGTTCAAACAACAAATCTGCCCTATATTTTTAACAGAACTTTTCATAACTCTCACATACTATAAATTCAAACTAAAACATGTAGCTTCCCCCCATACCCACTATTGTTAATTTTAATTAGTAGTTAAATGAATTTAAAACAAAAATCCGAAAAAAAAACAAAAGATTTCCATCAGACATGATCCAACATAATAAATTGAACAATAATCAAAGAAATTTGTAAAACATAATCTCATAATCCCGACTAAAACCCCCAAATATATTTTCTCCAGCCTAAGGCTGAAGAGGCCCCCCCCCCCCCCCAACCCCCACCACCCAAAGTAGGTCTAGTCCTGCTGGCCAATGATCAAGGTAG
Organism: Sesamum indicum; assembly: GCF_026168435.1. Taxonomy (NCBI): domain Eukaryota; kingdom Viridiplantae; phylum Streptophyta; class Magnoliopsida; order Lamiales; family Pedaliaceae; genus Sesamum; species Sesamum indicum. The sequence continues at coordinate 16,804,127 of NC_142664.1, read as the reverse complement.
GTCCACAACACATCTATTTTTGCTAACCTAGTAGGCTCAAAGTAAGCCAATTCTAGCAGGATGACTCAATGTACAACAGGGACGAAATGTCATACATATTTCATGAGACACATTATACCACAAATCCTCCAACAAACTCCTCGTAGACTGATGGCGGCCAACCTGGCAACTGCAGTTAAAACAAAATCTTCATAACGACTTTTGGATTTTGCTCTCGCTTGACTTATAAATTAAGGCCATTATGCAATCTTAAGGCATCAAGTGTTACTCACTCACTTTTTTCTCTCAATATTTGGCAAGGTTCTTGTATTATTTTACACTCCACATGATTATTCTCACTTTATATTGACACTTTGTCAAGTCTTCAGTTATTTTATCATTCTTCTTGGGTTATTTCAAGTTTTCAAATTATCGTTTCAGTAAATCCGTTGTAGGTTTGTCCTCCTTTAATATCAGGATTTTGATGAAGAACTTTTGACTTTTATGGTGCTATTGCAGCCTAGTATGCATAATTGGCCCCGTCTGTGGGAATACTAGAATTAGAGACCTAAGAAATGCCAGCTTAGACAATGGTTCTTTTGAGAGAAACACTTTCCTCCCCGTTGCAGCGGGACCTGTAGTTCCACCTCCAGAACAAATCTTGTGGGATATCAATGCCTCCTCTCCCGTTCTTAATTCGACAGCCCTACCTAATGCCCCCAACCCACTCTTTTATGAGCAGCTTTGCTAGTTCATTGTGGACACGAAACATAACCCTTCGAGCCTCCCTTGCTGGTGGAGCAGGACAATCGACCTAGCAGGAGAAGTTTAACATTTTAGGAGATCAAGGAACTGATGGGCTGACTCCCACTATACTCCAGCACAACAGACCTACACTAATTGACCCCGCTAACAAGGAAGGCACAACCAGGAACCTCCACAAATCTAGCATTTTTTTAGAAAGGATGTGGTGGAACTCTACCAACAGGTGAGGAAGGAAACCCGCTATTGGAGCGCAGTATTCGCTGCAGCGCATACATCATGGCGGAAGAGCTCCATGCTCGTTTCAGGGTGCCTTGACACTTACCTACTAATAATGGCACCACAAACCCCACTAAGCACATCCATAAGTTCAAGAATGCAACCTCTACTGCACTAGTTTACTATTGGTATTAATTGTTACGTATTTCTTACTACACTAACCCATTCTGCCTAGCAGTAGTTTGACCAGCTCCCAATTGGATCAATATGTACTTTTGCACAACTTAGCTCTCTTTTTCTGTTTGTTCCAGTTTGCTAGTAGCAAAAAATATTGAAAATAAGCTATCAACCTTTCAAGGGTAAAACAGGACGAAAAGGAAACCTTAATAGCACATGTCCAATATTTCAACGATGCCTCCTAGAAGTCCTAGCTACCGACCAAGACATGTTGATCACTCTCAATTAGGGACTTTGAGTCTAACCTCTCTTTAAATTGTTAGCTAAGAAGTCTGTTGCCAACTTCCATGACCTACTGCTCAAGGCAGAGAAATACATGAACCTCTAAGATGCCCAACTGGTGAAGAAGGTGACAGGCGTGATAAGATAAAGGATTATGAAACCACCTCTTCTTGCAGAAGCAGAGGGGAAACATGAGGATCATTCAATGCCCTCGACCCTAGGAAGGAGCATTTCACCCCATTCATCACTAGGTAAACATGGATGTTGATGGACATATATAGGCACCCTAGTCTGTAGTGGCCTAAGCGTGCCGGGAAGGACCGGAACTTCCCAAATTTAAATAATTATGAAAGTACCACTGGGAGTACAGACATGATACCAACAGGTATTACCAGTTGAGGCAGGGGATAGAGAGGCTCATTCAGGCCGGTTATCAAAAGGACTACGCTGATAAAGATTAATATCGTGAAAGGCAAGAAGAACACGCATGCAATGGGGATTACCGTAGAAGCGAGGATCGACCTACTGACTCCTTTAAAAGGGAGCACCGAAAAGAGAAAGCTCTTGTTGAGGAGATGGGGACTCTAGTAGATTCACCATAAAGCACTAGTAGGGAATCCCACGATCTACTTTGGACCTGCTGATACACAGGGAGGTTACTTACCCCATAATGATGCTCTTGTTAATTCTGCCACCTTGACTAATTATCTGTTCAACGTACTTTTGTGGATTCTGGCAACTCAGTAGATATCATATTATAAGGTCTACGGGTCGATGGGGATCAATGATACCCAACCTGGAGCTGGTAGACACCTTATTGTCTGGTTTGGTAGGGGAGATAGTACATCCCCTGGGTAAAAAATCATGCTCCCCTTATCCTTAGAAATGGAGCCCAATAGGAAGACTAAAATGATCCATTTCCTCATAGTGGACATGCCCTCGACCTATAATGTCATCTTAGGGCGATCTGTCCTGAATATCTTCCAAGTTGTAGTCTCCACCTATCACATGAAGTTGAAGTTCCTTGCTGGAACTGGAGTTGGTGGAGGTGACAAGTGATCATTACACATCATGAAATCCTATGTAGAGTTCGTGAAAGGAGGCAGAAGGAAAAATATGGAGACAGAACCCTCCCCCTAAAGTAGTAGGGTTTATGCAATATGATGAGAAGGGAAACGAAGTTCCCGCTAGAGTATAACCCACTAAGGAGTTGTTGAGCATCCAACTAGTACGAGGAGAACTGCATAAGATCACCGAAATTGGTTCCTAGCTGAGCCCTAAATTAGTAGGGCGACTAACTACCTTCTGGCAAGAAAATATAGATTTGTTTGCATGGTTAGATTATGACCTGGTGAGAATTGACCACAGTTCACGGTGCACAACTTGAACTTAGATCCCTCATTCCCTCCTATGAAGCATAACAAAAGACACTTCGATCCTAAAAATGAGAAGGTTATCCAGGAGTAGGTAAGTAAGTTTCTTGGCCCTAGGCATGTTAACAAAATCTAATTGCCTGAATGGTTATCCATTGTTTTTGTTCCCAAGCCAGGTAATAAATGGAGAATGTGTGTAGACTTTAGGGATGTGAATAAGGACTACCCTAAAGATTTTTACCCTCTTCTCCATATAAACTAGAAGGTGGGCTCCACCTTCGATCACAAACTGTTGAACCTAATGGATGCACCACACAGCTAACATCAAATCATACTTAACCCTGATGACCAGATTCGAGTAAGTTTTATCACATTAAGGGAGATGTACTGTTACATTGTTATGCCATTCGAGCTAAAGAATAGAGGTGCTACTTACCAGTGACTAGTAGATTGCATGTTTCAAGGTAGCTCAGATGCAACATGAAGGTCTTTATCAATGACATGTTGGTCACGAGCGGACATGCTAACCACCCACATGACTGACCTTGCTGAAACCTTTGGGATATTGCGGAAGTACCACATGATATCGAACCAGACAAAGTGTACTTTTGGAGTTTGGGTTGGATACATCTTAGGCTATAAGGTTACTCAGAAAGGTATTGAGGTCAACTTGAAAAAGATACGAGCCCTACAGGAGATGAAGGCTCCTACCAATCTCAATGAAGAAAAAAGATTAGCTGGCCGTTGAAAGGTCAAATATGGCTTGGGTAATAGTAAATACAATGAAAAGATACGAACTTATATCAAATAAATACAAAGCGAGAAAGGATCAAATCCATCATTTTCGGGCATTCAACACTCAAAATTAAAAACATATTAAAAGCGTGTCTAATAATTAAAAACAGAGTGCTGAAAAAAATAACCACAAAAATTACCTTTCATTTGTGATTGGATTTGATAACTCATTCTTTCAGTTATCTGATTGGTCTCCATGTATTCATGCAAGGCGTAACATAACTGTTAGAATGGATGACCAAAAGTTAATTATATTTGTTGTTTGCCATTTGCCAAATCTTTATCAAATAATATTAAATTAAAGAATATAGTAAGAATTCATCAAGTTGGCAGTGTGTTTCGTTCTGCTTACCATTGATATTGAAAGGGATTTCAATGTAACAACGAAATGCCACAGACTAAAAGGTTAAACCAGTGGAGTTAGGCAGTGCATAGGTTTTGAAACCATGAAACCAACTCCCGAGGGTCGGCCTAAAACATTCCAAGTCGAGGACCTTGGGAGAGGGTATCGAAGGTCCTATAGATACTTGCATTAAGTACTTCAGCCATGTTTTGTTGGCAGGAGACGTAAGTTCTCTGTGCAATTTTAGTGGGTTAGTTGGCAATGTAATTAAGTGAGTTGAACTGATTCACGGGAATCGTCATATAGAAGCTTCTTAAGGCTTGATCGGTATGATTGGGATTCCTAGTTGTGATAGTACGAGATTAGTCTCGGACTTGAGGAATCATGGAAGTAACGTGCATACGAAGACTATATCTTAGATTTGGCGAGTGGTGGCTGTGTCGTGAAACATGGTCATTATAAGCCTTGTACAATGCAGTCGGAGTATGTAGCGAGGACAGTAATTTTCAAGAGAGGATCTGTCCCTTATCTATATATGACAAAGAGTCACATATGCACTCTAAGATGGTTTAGACTCTAAAAGTCTTTCACCAAAGCAGTTGATCGATCAGGAATAGGTTTACTAGATCGAATTAGTAGAGTAAATGGGTCTTGAATATCAAGTATAGTTGCTTAGTCAAGGATGGAAACCAACGCCCAATTCCATGCTCTAGACTAAGGTTAGGAGATGGTTGATAGGAGCCTAAATACTCATACCACTATTCACCTAATTTCTAGTGCCGTGGACTGTTGCTAGACGTCCATCCATGGTAACGGGTTATTTTCGATTATGAAATAATAAAAAATAATTAATTAAATTAGATTTAATTGATTGTATTGTTCACACACGTCCAAGTCTAACTGAGGGTAAATCTAATAAGTCATACACCTATCACTGGAATGTGATGAAATTAATTTGGAATTAATTTCAAAAGAATGGAATTAATTTAATTTGAATTAAATTAATTTCTAGGAGAGCATAAATGATTGGATCATATATATATAAATCAATTGGTTGGATTTTCCAAAGATTAATTAATTTTGGGTTTGGCCTTTTAAGTTAATTGAATTAATTTAATTGGGCCTAGTTTAATTTATAAATTAGGAGAGAGTGGGATTGGGTCATTTAATTGAATTAAGAGACATGGATTTATTAAATGGACTTGGAAATAAATTGGATTTAATTTAAGTCTATTGGACCTTAGCTTTGATTCTTTTAATCAAGGCTTAGTCCATTTAAACCAAGCCCACGACCTAGTTAGACCTAGTCTATGTCAAAAGAGAACATGGCTTCTTTTTGGGGGCTTTTTGGACGAATTTTGGCTTGATATAAGTCGAAAATTTCAGCCATGTGATTGTAGGTTGAGGATAGGATTAAATCAAGTGTATACAAAAGGCTAGATCTTTGATGTACATGTATCTATCCTAACCACCCAAGAACCCATGTTTTTCCCATCTCTTTGGAAAAGATTTTCGACCATCTTACTCTCTTTCTCTCAACCAAAAATACCTCTCCAAGAACCCTAGTTCTCTTCTTCATCTTGGATCAAAGAAAGAACAAGAAAAATCAATCCGTTAATTCAATAACATATTGTTGATTTTTCACTCTTTTCTTTCCCATTCTTGCTAGCATGGGGAGGAGACAATCTCCAGAGGTGGTGTGGATGGTTTAGAGGGTCTCTTCATTGAGATCTAACCATGGAGCGGATCAAAGACTTGGAACAATGCAAGAAGCCGATCAAAGAAAAACTACGAGGGTGAGGTTCTTATTTACATTCATGTTCCTCTCATTTTTCTTTGTATTCTATGGCCTATTCTATTTTATTGTACAACAAATGATCGGGAAAGATCAAGGGTACACCACTTTATCGAGTTTATTTTATGTTTTTATAGTTAATTTTTTATTTTTTTTTGCTTCCACCGCACTTTTCGAGCCGATCCACTCCCTACAGGTGGTATTAGAGTCCGGTTTTGTTTATGGACCTTAAATTTTACATGTATTACATGTTTCGAGCATGATTACATGTTTTATTGGCTTTGGTGCATGAGCTTTTATGCTTTGGTTACATATCTATGTGCTAGGGTTTATGCATATTTAATTTTATGTTTTTAAATCTTGGACATGGGAATTTATGAAAATTTTAATTTTCTGTAATTAATAGTTCTTTTGGTTTTAGAATTTGCAGAAAACAAACAAAGGAATTTTTCCAGAATACAGACAGCAGCACCGGCGCACGCACGCGCCCTATGCGCCATTGTGCGGCAGGCTGGCCTTCCTTGTCAGTTTGACCAATATTTTCTATTTTTTGTGGAAATTTTATTTTTCTTAATTTTTCTGCATTCTTTGAAATGATAAATTTGGTGAATTTAATTTTGGTAGAGATTGGGTATCTCCTAAAATTAAATTACTAAACTTAACTAGAAAAGGATTTTCACACCTGAATCATTTTGCATAGGATGCACTTATGTCCAACATTTAAATTACAAAATTTTACATGTATTTTGTGCACTTGGATATGTGATTTTTGTTTATGATATTGGTTATCATATACATGTATGAGCATGAATATTTGGTTGATTATTTTTGTGATTATTGTTGTGTTAATTGGATTAACATTGGATGATCACAAAGCCTTGGACTGTATCTGTGGTTTATTTTCTATTGGGTTGTCGCCTACGTGCGTTTTAATTTTTCTCTTATCTCTCTCGGTTTCAGCTTTGGAAGAATAATGCTTGCTTTCTCCTTCCCTTTGTACTCCCCCAAATTGCTGATTGGCGCTTTTTAATTTTTTATGATGTAATGAGAGTAGATAGGAGGTGAAGAATTTTTTATTTTTTGTAAATAAAATTTAAGGAAGGCAAGCCCAAGGCAATGGAGGCCCATGAAGGAGGTTATTGGATGGCCACAGAGGATCCATGGAGAAGAGGTCCAGTGGAGCCCACGATGAAGAGCCTAAGAGAATAAAGAGGAGACTTACAAGGACCACAAAAATGTTAATGGGTTATAAAACTTGTAATAACATAAGCCTAATCCAGACTAACCATAGACCCACTGTAGGCTCAGTGGATCGCATAGGTTATTAGGTTCTGTGATCATCCAAAAGGGACATGCTAGGCTATTTTGCATACGATGCATTTTTTATACTTTTCATATTTAATATATTATGCATGCAAAATATAAAGATGTGATGAGGTCTCGGTCAAATAATTAAGAACTCTTACTTGGTTGGACCAAATTAAAATATTAGACCCCAAAAATGAAATTTAGAACAAAGTTTTCCATGCCTTCCATCCACACTAATGTAGCGAAAAAGCTGATTTTATTCATACGTGATCTCTCGAGTCGTGGCACATTTGGACTAAAATGAAGCTGTACTATTATTGTGAACAAAGTGAATAAGTACTTATTTTCCTATCTCACGAGCCATGGGGGGTGATAATTTGCATTATGATTCGATTGCTGGGTCGGTTTTGCTAGAATCGGTGCCCAAAAAGCCAATTAGATTGGTGGTTTTGGGAACTATTTAACGATCTTTATGAATGTGATATTATCTTGATGAATGTAGTAACCATCCATCTATGACACTATATTTTTGTTGTGCTTACTATTTTATGTTGAACGGTGTTCTAACGTCACAACAAATGCCCACAGACCAATTGAATAACCCATATAGTTGGGTTCGCATTAGATGCCAGCTATGAAACCAACTTCTGAGGGTTGGTTTGAAACGTTCCAAGTCGAGGATCTTGAGACTGGGCATCGAGAGTCCTATAGAGACTTGCACTAAGTATTGCATTCATTGGATGAGTGTCATATTTCATCAGAGATAGACATGGGATGTCTATGCAATTTTAGTATATTAGTTGAAAAGGTTGTTAATTAATTGCACTGACTTATGAGAATCATCATATGGAAGCCTTGGAGGCTTGGTCCGTATGACTTGAATTCCCGGCTCCGATTGTACATGATTAGTCCTTGGACTTCAGGAATCATGGTAGTGTCATGCATATGATCGCTATATCTTGAATCTGGTGAGAGATGATTGTGTCTTCGATGTGGTCATTATAAGCCTTGTCAGTGTAGTCGGATTATGTATTGAGCATGGTGGATTTCAAGGCAGAATCCATCCCCTATTAGTATATGATGGATATATCTCCTATGCGCTCTGAGATGGTTTAGACTCTCTAAATCTATGGCCATAGTGATTGATCAAATAGAAAATAATTTCCTTTGTTGATCAATAGAGTGAACATATTTCAAGTATTCAACATAGTTGCCTGGTCCAGGATGAGAACCGACGCCCAATTCCATGCCATAAACTAAGGCTAGGAGATGGTCGATAGAAGGACCGTACTTGTATGGAACTCGAGAGCCTAAATATTCACGCCAACATTCACCTAGTCTCTAGTGCCATGGACCATTACTAGACGGCCACCCATGGTGACGGGTGTTTCGGAATAATGGTTAATTGAAAATAATTAATTAAATTAGATTTAATTAATTATTTATGTTGGACACAGTACCCAAGTCTAGATGAGGGTGAATCTAAAGAGTCAACAAATCACAATGGAACTGGTGGAATTAATTTAGAATTAATTTAAGAAGAAATGAACTAATTTATTTGGATTAAATTAATTCAAGAAAACTATATAAATGATTGGATCATTTATTTAATGATCGATGGCTAAATTATTAATTAAATTGAATTAATTAATTTTGGGCTTAACACCTTTAAATTAATTGAATTAATTTATTAGGTCTGACTTAATTAATTAATTGGATACTAAATTGAGCCTAATGTCATTTAATCGAATTAAATACATAAGCCCAAAATGTAAACCGATTCATTCATTAATTAAGACAAGTCCAATTAAATTAATTCAATTAATTTAATCTTTGGCTATACATCTAAGGGATCACCCCACACTCAGGCAATCCAATTACGTACACCTTAAGGAATTATTCCAAATTAATTACTTTTTCTTTCTTGGTGATTTGTGTGTAATTTTTTAGGTTCACCTTTAACTAAATTTGAGTTAGTGTCCAACATAGTTGATTAATTAAATTTAATTTAATAAAAAGATAATTACATTTACACCCCTCACCTATTATATTTTTACACAACCACTCTTGCATTTGGAAAAATTAAAAAAACCACATTTGACAGCCTTTAAAACTCAAATATGCTCCTATTGACTAGGTCAATTTTTAAAATAATTTTTGAAAGTCAGAATGCCCTTAGGGGTGTTTTTGCAGTTATCAAAAGGTAGAAGGGTGTCAAAGTAATATTTATGAACATGAGTAATATAAGCCTATATGTTTTTTTATTATTTATACTAATTTTTAATTTAAATTGAATTTATTTATTTAATTTTTTTTTATTGAATCTCTATATAAAATTGCACCTTTTAATATTTAAAATATTAAACTATTCAATTAATATATAAATAAAATTAGCTAATAGATTATAAAATTCAAAAATTATCACACTTGTATAAATTACTTGAAAATTATTAAAATTAAAAGATTTGTCATCCTCTATTTTTATTATATCTAAGTTTTATTAAAAGAAAAATTAAAAATAATTTATGTATTTTGAATAAATCTAATTAGAATGCATAGATTATTTTTAATTTTTAATTTAGGAAAGTTTAGTTATAAATACAAAGAGAGAATAAAAAATTTTAATTTTAATAATTTTACTAAGGGATAATTTATATATTAATTAAATAATTTAATATTTTAATTATTAAAAGGTGCAATTTTCTGTTAAATACAAAAAGGTTAATATAATAATTTATATTTAAATAAAAAATTGGTAGAAATAATAAAAAAATATATGGAGTCATATTATTCATCTTCATAAATATATACTTTTACACTTGTTCTGACTTGTGATAATTATAGAAACACCCCTAAGGGCATTATTGTTCTTGAAAAATTATTTTAAAGGTTGACTTAGTCAATAGGGACACTTATGAATTTTAAAGGCTGTCAGGGGTGGTTTTAGTAATTTAAGGCAGGGGTGGTTTGTGTAAAAGGTCAATAGATGAGGAGGTGTAAATGTAATTACCCCTTTAACAAATCATCCTTGATCAGTCATTGATCAAGAAGGCTCGCTACCATGGCTAGCCATCTAGCAACGGTCCATCGCTATAGACTAGGTGAATATAAGTGTGAAGATTTAGGCTCCTGATTTTATACGGGCACGGTCCTTCCATCTACCGTCTCTCGACCTTAGTGTAGGGCAAGAAATTTGGCGTTAGTTCCCATACTGGATTAGGAATCTATGCTTTAATACTTGAGACCGCATTATGCTTAATTGCTCGACATAGGAACCTCTTTTTCCTATTCGATCAACCACTGTTATAAAGCGTAAACGTGTCTCTAAGTGCATAGGAGATACCTCTCGACAGGGGACTGATCCTCTTCTTGAAACTCACTGCCCTCGCTACATGCTTCAACTGCACTGGACAAGGTTTATGATGATCATATTTGTGACATAATCACCTCTTGCACAGATCCAAGATACAGCTATCGTGTGCACGTGACTGCCATGATTTCTCAAGTCTGAGGATTACTCCATATTATCGGAGTCGGGGATTCAAGTCACACTGACCTAGCTTCCAAAGCTTCCATATGACGATTCCCATGAGTCAGTTTAGTCAATTGACCACCTTCTCAACTAACCCATTGAAATTGCATAAACGTTTAACATTTGTCACCGATGAAACAAAACACTCATCTAATGAATGCAATACTAAATGTAAATCTCAACAGGACTCTTGATGTCCAGTCTCGATGTCCTTGACTTGAAATATTTCAGACCAACTCTCAGATGTTGGTTTCATAGTCGCCATCCAATATGCAACACAACTACATAGGTTATCTAAATGGTCTGTGAGTATGTGTTGTGACGCTAAAGCGGTGCTTAACATAATTAGTAAGCATAACAGACACAGATACCAAAGATGAATACTTACCATATTCATTATGGGAATATTACTTGAATAAATATTTGTTGAATAGTTCCCAAAACCACCAATTCATTTGGCTTTCTGGTCACTTATTCCAATACTTAGATAAGTAACAAAAACTTCTTAGAGTCTATGTATAATGAGATCATTATTAGAAAGTTATGAATAATTTTTAACTGCCATCGATGCAACACTCAACTCCTCAAGTTATTAACTCCTTTAAGTATCCAATGGAAAAACTCTTCTTTTAAGAACATTGTAACTTGAAACAGAACACTTGTGTTCCAAGGAGATCTAGTATTTTGTAGCTTCATTGGATTCTTGACTCTGGGTGGATCTCATATCCAACCTAGCTCCAACTAACCCTTAGCGTACATGGGATGCCCCATGTCTTAAGATAAATGTGGGAAACGCTCTAATATGCTATAGCTTGTATGGCGTTCTAAATACAACCATGCTCGAAAAATCGGTTTCTAGAACTGATTAAAGGCTACCGTGTGGTTGAAATTATGTCCAACAAAGTTTGTCTTCTCCTTTCACTGATACCATTAGGATGCGGGGTTGTAAGAGGCTTCAATTGATGGAGAATCGACTCCCTTTTCATTACCCGATAATCTTCCATTCTAAGTACTCTTTTCTCGATCTAACTGAGGTATGCCAAATTTAGACTTTCCACTTTATGTTTGAACACTGTTACCCTCTCAAACACTTCAAAACCGTACGTCTCAAAAAAGAAGACATAACCAAATCGTGAATGATCATCCGTAATATTATGTAATAGCGAATACTCTGGGACTTGAGTACTTTATAGCCCATATACATCGTGTGTGGATTAGATCCAATAGAAGCTTGGCGAGGCTAGCTTGTCATACAAAATTGCCTCTTAGTCATATTTCCCTTTGAGGTAGGATTCACCGACAGGAAGATCGTTTAAATCTCTATCTCTAAATGTTTTAGACCAATCTCAACCTTCTAATCCCATCTCTATAAATCTGAGTTAGCCAAGTATCTTATGTTTGTGTTTATTCTTGGTTTTTCCAATTTTCTTTTATGTTGATTGCCCATTCATTACACAACCATTTGTGACGAGAATTGTATATGGATATTTACAAACTCTTTGTAAAAGTACCAAGTGAATGCTTTAAAAAGGATTTTGAATGAAAATTCTTCAGATGGTATTTGAATAACCTCTATTTAAATAATCCACTTGTGTTCCAAGTAAAACAATCACCATGCTCCGAAATCAAGGACAATCTTCAGATTTTGCAGCCAATTAATTTGTTCCATCAAAGTTAGTCAATCTCAAAAATAAAAATAACGGTTAGTGGATTTCAGACATATATTCAAAAAGTAAAGCAGAAAGAAATAAGCAGATTAAAGTAAAATTGCATTTAATTTAAGACTTCGACTTTTAGTCATTCATCCCTCCCACTATTTCTACAACAGCCCACCACTCTCAAGTGGGATTTTGGGGAACCATTTTCTAATGGCCTTGGGATCCACAAGCACAATTTACCATGCCCTGCTTTTATGATTCACATGGCAAAAAGCTCATGGGAGGTATTCAATACCATTCTCATCCCATAAGATTCACAAGATGTTTTGCCTTACCTCTTCATATGATGCCGAGGACTCTAAGAGAATCATGATACTCAATGTTAGACCCAACCCATCAACCAAATCATACCTCAACTATCACCCCCCATGACTCATGAGATAGGAAAACCGTGAGTGTATTCCTTTGTTCATAATAATATTGCAGCTTGCCTCTATTCTAAATGTGCCACGACTCGTGAGACCACATTTGGGTAGCGGTAGCTTCCTCATCACGTTGTTATGGATGGAAGGCCTGGACAGATTGAAACAACTTAGATCTTATTCCATTACGGATTTAATATTTACTTAGTGTTAGGCTCAACCCATCAACCAAATCAAATCTCAACTATCATCCCTACGATTCGTGAGACAGAAAAACATTGAGTATGTTTTTTTGTTCATAATAATGGTGCAACTTGCCTCTATTCCAAATGTTCCTCGTCTCATGAGACCAAAAAAGCCAAAAATGGATTGGCGTTTTTGGGAACTATTCCGACGATCTTTTTTAAAGTAATATTATCCCAATGAATATGGTAAGTAATCATCTTTGGGAGATATATCTGTTGTGCTTACCAATTACATTATGCGTTGCTTTAACATCACAACATATGCTCACAGACCATTTAAATAGCCCATGTAGTTGTACTGCGCATTGGATGGCGGCTATGTAACCAACTTTTGAGGGTTGGTCTGAAACTTTACAAGCCAAGGACCTCGAGACTGAGCATTGAGAGTCCTACTGAAACTTGCACTGAGTATTGCATTCATTGGATGAGTGTCGTGTTTCATCGGTGATAGATTGAACCATGTCCAACAGAGTTCGATTCCCCCTTTCAGCATCGCCACTCAGTTGTGGCATTCTAGGGGGTGTCCATTGAGAGAGAATTCCATTCTCCTTTAAATAATCAACGAATTCACAACTTAAATACTCTCCGCCTAGGTCTGACCAAGGGCTTTAGTTTTATGGCCAGTTTGATTCTCGACTTCAAGTGTGTATTTCTTGAACCTTCCAAAGGCCTCAGATTTGTACCTCATCAGGTAAACATAACCATACCGTGAGTGATCATCGGTAAAGGTTATGAAGTATGAGAATCCTCCTCTAGTCGGAGGATTTAATAGTCCACAGACGTCTATATGGATCAAATCCAAAAGACCGTTGGCAAGCGAACTTTGTCCTACAAAAGGCTTCTTGGTCATTTTCCCTTTCAGATAGGATTCACAAGTTGGTAGGTTGTCCAAATCGTCTATCTCTAGACTCTTTAAGTCTACCAACTTGCTCATGCTATCTTTTGATATATGGCCCAACCTTGCGTTCCATAACTGTGCGTTTACATGATTATCTAATTTTTGTTTGTGTTAGGCAGTCATAATCCGATTAGACTGTTGGAGATTATAAAGAAAATTTACCAATGTAGCAAGCAGATGATAGTTATTATCAATCATCAAATAAAAACTATTTTTATTGATCGTGAATATATAACCATCATTGTCTAAAATAGGAATGGAAATAATATTTTTGATCATGCTAGGTACATAATAACAATCTTTTAATTCTATCTGAATATGATCAACAATAACTAAGTCGAGAGATCCCACGGCTTCCGCAGCGACGACTTTCCCATCGCCTAGCTTTAGAATCATTTCATCCTTACTTAGCCTTCTACTTCTTTCCAACACCTGCACGTTATTGTAGATGTAAGCTCCACAATCGGTATCCAATTCCCAAGAAGCAAAATTAGTTATCATATTCACTTCAAGCACAAATGTACCTAGGTTGGAGAGGAGTTGTGGGCACTCCTTCTTTCAATACCCCTTTCCTTGGCAAGGATTGCAGACATTTTTCCTTATCGCTGATCCCCACGGCAGCAATAGGGGCACTCAAAGCCCTACCAATGGTAGTGATGGCTTTTCCCTCCAACGTCTGGCCCTCTTGCCTTTCGCTTTGGAAGTTGAAACTTCTCCTACCAATACCGCTAGAGTAGACTTGTGGGTCGTCACCTCGTATTGGACCAGAACGTGCATTCAAGATTAATGATAACATGGTAATAATGAAAAAGTTTCAAGTGGAATACGACAAAGAACCTTATCATGAAAAAATTGAATGTGTGGCAAATTTAAAGTTATGTTGGAAAACGATTAGGATTGGAAAAAAATACCCGATTGTTAGGTGTGCTACCCAGCATAGCCGCACCAGTAGTCACCTTGGAGGATGACAACTGGGTTATGACACAAGGTAAAAGGCCCAAGATCTCATCACAGGACCAAGAAAAAATCTTAGACACAATCATCTCTGCTTGGAGCGATAATAGGAAGATGTAACGTGCAGTTGGACTGCAAGACATCAGCAGAAATGTGAAGTAGACACATAAGACCTAGCTGGTATCCTAGATTGCTCATAATTAAATTAATCTAAATACATGAATAATTGGCTTTAAGGTCAAGTGGGAGATTGTCGGAATATTTTGCCAAATGCCAATTAGATTGACAATTTTGAGAACCATTCAAGCAATCTTTATGTAAGCAATGTTGTCCCGACGAATATGGTAAGTGTTAGCCTTTGGCACAGGTATGTGTTGTGCTTACCAAATTACATCAAGCACTACTTTGACGTTACAACGGATGCCCACAGACCACTTTAATAAGCCATGTAGTTGAGCTGTGCATTGTATGGCGGCTATCAAACCAACTTCTGAGGGTTTGTCTAAAATGTTCCAAGTCAAGTACCTCGGGACAATGCATTGAGGGTCCTACTGAGACTTGCATTAGGATTCGTATTCATTTGATAACTGCCGTGTTTCATTGGCGATAGACGTGGGACGTCTATGCGATCTTAATTGGTCGATTGGCTAGGTGTCGAATCGACTAAACTAACTTACAGGGATGGTAATATGGACGCCTTAGAGGCTTGGTTTGCATAACTCGAATCCCCGGCTCCGATAGTACGGGAGTAGTTCTCAAACTTGAGAAAATATGGTAGTCACATGCATACGATGACTGTATTTTAGGTCTATGCGAGAGGTGACTGTGTCACAGACACGATCATAATAAACCTTATCCAATGCAAACGGATTATTTAGCAAGGATGGTGAATTCCAAGAAGAGGATCTATCCCCTGTCCCTATGTGACAGAGATATCTCCTATGCACTTGGAGATGCGCTTACGCTCTAAAAACCTGTTGCCACAATCATTGGTCGAATAGGAAAAAAAGGTTCCTCTGTCAAGCAATTTTGCGTAACGCGATCTCAAGTATTAATCATAGACGCCTAGTCTAGGATAGAAATCGGCACCTAATTCCATGCCCCGTTCTAAGGCTGGAGACGGTAGATGGAATGACCGTGCCGGTATGGACTCGAGAGCCTAAAAGTTCACATGGATATTCACCTAGTCTCTAGTACCATGGACCGTTGTTAGACAGCCACCTACGGTGATGTTCTTTCTTGATCAAGAGTTGATCAAGAATTATTAATTGAATTGGATTTAATTAATAATAATATTTGACACTAGCCCAAGTCTAGCTGAAAGGTGAACCTAAAAGTCACACACAAATGACCGAGAAGGGACGAACAATTAATTGAAAATTAATTCAATGAGTAATTGGATTACTTATAAATAAGACAAATCTATTGGATGGATAAGCCGAAGAATAAATTAGTAGGATTAATTTATGATGGGTTTGCCTTTGTTATTTAATAAGTTGCACTTATTATTAAAAAAGGCTTATTGGGGTCATATATTTAATTGAATTAAATATTTGATGGACTTAATTAAGTGGGACTAAATTAAATTGGATTTATTTAAAATTAATTGGGCTTTTATTTTAATTAACTAAAATCAGCCCAGGTCCCTTAATTAAATTGGTGGAAATGACTAGAAAAGAAAATTATTGACTGACAAATTCACTTTTGGAAAGTGCCATGTTAGTCATCCCTTATTTGGAATAAATGATTTTATTACCTTATGGATGATTAAATGAACCTATACATATTTTGATGCATCCATATAAGCGATATATATGTGTATTAGTTATTTGGATTAACTAAAGAATGAATACATAATATACAAAATAATTTCCTACACCCATTCTCCACCTCTCGGCCGCCACTCTTGTAAACACACTTGGTATGTTTTTCTCTCTAATTTTCTTCTAGCAAAGAGAATTGAGGGATCCCAATTCCGTTGTGGTGTAGACGCAATTTTAGAGGTCTTCTACGTTGAAGTCTTGCTTGGATGGGTCAAACAAAGGAGGTTCGATGTAAATCAAATCAAAATGTAATAATTGATTTATGATTTATGTACCTCTCGTATTTCATTCAACTATTAGCCCCGTTAATTTTATTGTTGTTTATGATTAACTACATCGAACTCCCAAAACTCCAACAGTACACCCCGTAGATCCATGGTTTTATTGCGTTTTTCATTTAATTTATGCAATTTTATATTACCGCTTCCGCTTGCGCGCTCCCTGACCGATCCACTGGCATTTCGCGGTGCTTTCATGTTAGAGGCTGTGCTGGTGCGTTAGTGGAGGCGGTCCTGCAGTCGAGGAGCTGGCCCACATTTCCCTCATCATGGCCATCATGTTGACCATCACATCTCGAGCAAGCTGATGAGATCCTCCATGGCTGAGTTTAGTTGTGGCGGTGTAGGTATCGATGTCAGTGAGGGTTGCGATGGTGATGTGTAGGTCCAGCTGGAGACGTGGGCCTCAAAACCTAAGTAGAATACACGACCCTTTTTCTTGCCCCTAACTGCATCCAACCATAATTGTTGCTCAGTCATTGTCACTGAAGCCTCTGATTCGACCAAGATATCGTGGTCCTCGATTGTGGGCTGGGGTTGATGATCCTCCATCAGGTTCTAGAACATCTCTTGGAAAACAAACAAAATCATTATAACTTTACCCCAAAATTATTTAAAAAATAAAATAAAATTACTAAGCTACTTACCGTCACCTCAGTTTCCCTTGGGCCGCTCCAGCCACCATCTGCCTTCTTCTTGTAGCATCTAGGAACAGTTTCATCTGCTTGGACGGCAATCGAGCTCTGCTTCCTTTAGAAGAATATAATACTTATCATAATATTTATAAAATATGATAAATCTTAAAAAATAATGTAATATACTTACCAAGTTCCTCTTGTGGATGCCGATAGAGGAAGATCTCCTGAGATACAAAGTAAAGCATACTGCGGGGTTCGCTATCCGATTCACTTTATTCCTCATGGATCCTCCTGGCAGTCCGCGCTTGCCCAATAAGCCTGGAGCTGGAGCCAATAACTTGTTGTCCAGCCAAAGTGACTTGACCAGCTCCTTTCGGGCGACGGAGAACTTCTTCGGATGCATTTGACAGCCCACACGTGGAAGACCCAGAACACGGACTCATCATCACAATCCCACCAATAGGTCATCTACAAAATATCAAATTAAAAAAAATATCAATAAAATTCATTAAAAATTTAGATTACAAGATAATACCAAATTATTTTAAAGTGCATTACTTTCATGCTATCGAATAAGAAATGTTAATGCTCTTGCGGCACTTGCCGCAAACATTCCCAAATGTGGGGAAGGTATCCTTGCACCACCGCATTTATACGCTCGTGGAATTTGCAGTCAGGCCTGTAAGGACATGTTAATTAGTGATTTTCATGATAAAATAATACTAAATATTATTCATAAACAAATTTATCTCGAGTCATCGAGACTGATGAAAGGCACCACGAGGTGCGAGTGTATCGGCTAAGGCGTTGCAAGCGAAAGTGGTGATAATAAGTTGTGTAAATTAAAATGAAATTACAATAGAACCATAATTCCGAGGGTTGTACCATTGGAGTTCCCGGGTGTTCGATGTAGTTAATAGAAATAAACGACAATAATAAAATTAACTGGGCTATTGGTTAAATGAAAATGAGAGGTTCAAAAATTGTAAATCAAAATTACCTCTTTGATTTATTTCGCACCTCCTTCGTTCGATTCGTTCACCCAAGGATTCAATGTAGAACCCCTTTAATGTTGCGTCTACACCACACCGGAATTGTGATCCCTCGATTCTCTTTGCTAGAAGAATATTAGGGGAGAACACACCAAGTGTGTATGAGAGGAGGGGGCGGCCCAGTGGAAACTAGGAGAGTAGGAAATTATTTTCTTATATTGTGTTCACTCATTAGTTATTGCAAATAACTAATACACATATATATACCTTGTATGGATTCATTAAAATATGTCTAAGTTCATATAACCATCCATAAGGTAGTAAAATCCTTTATTTCAAATAAAGGATGACTAACATGGCACTTTCCAAAAGTGATTTTGTTAGTCAATAATTTCCTTTTATAATCATTTCCACCAACTTAATTAATGGGCTTGGGCCGTTTTTAATTAATTAAAATACAAGATCTAATTAATTAAATCTAATTTAATTAAAATCCACTTAATTAAGTCCATCATATATTTAATCCAATTAAATATATGAGCCCAATAACACTTTATTAAATAATAAGTCAAGCTTATTAAATAATAAGGGCAACCCGAATATAAATTAATCCAATTAATTTAACCTTTGGCTTATCTATCTAATGGATCCGTATCATGTATAAGTAATTCAATTACTTATGGAATTAATTCTCAATTAATTCCTCGTCCCTTCTCGGTGATTTGTGTGTGACTCTTTAGGTTCACATTTTAGCTAGATTTGGGCTAGTGTCCAATACTATTATTAATTAAATGCAATTTGATTAATAATTCTTGATCAAACCTTGATCAAGAAAGCCCATCACCATGGTTGACTGTCTAGCAACGATCTATGGCACTAGAAACTAGGCGAATTATCATGTGAACTTTTAGGCTCCCGAGTCCATACGTGTACGATCCTTTCATCTGCCGTCCCTCGGCTTTAGTTTAGGGCATGGAATTGACTAGGTGTTTATGCTTAATACTTGATATCGCATTACACCAAATTGCTCGACATAGGAGCCTTTTCTTCCTATTCGACCAATGACCGTGACCACAATTTTGTGGAGCGTAGATGAATCTCCAAGTGCATAGGAGATACCTCTATCACGTTTTGATAGGGCCGAAATCCTCTTTTTGGAACTCACCGTCCTCGCTACATACTTTGACTGCACTAGACAAGGCTTATGATGAATATGTCTGAGATACATGAAAGAATCGGTATGGACCGGGAACACGGTGGAAGTGTGAAATAAAAATATTATTTAAAATGGTTCAAAGGGGTGTTTCCTTTGAAATTCTTGGGCGTTTGGTATTTGCCAAAATCATAATAATTAACAAATAATAATGCTAGACAAGTGGCTAGAAGATGAAACAAAAATAGAGAAACAAAATTGAAACCTTACCTTTTGTTTCTATAGTTGAGCAACAACGTGCATTATTCCCTTTACGTTCTCCCGTTAACTTTAGGATACAAATTAGAACCCCTCTAATTTGTCCACACCACAATAAGGAAGAGACATAGTTCTTGTTCTATTGCTAGATAAAACAAAGAACTAGAAGAAAAAAACAACTCCAAACAAATACTATTGATTAGTGCTTTTGGAATGTTTTATGTTATAAATTGAATCCAATTCAATATAGAACAAAAAGGAGAATATTTTGAGAGAAAAATGGAGCAAAATTTCGTGGCTAAGGTTATTGGTTATGCATGATATGTATGTAGTTTTTGTATATTACATAAAATTGACTTCAAAATTCAATAACCATCAAATTTGCCTCCAAGACAACCTATACACAGACATGCACATAACCTTCAACCATGATGAAAATAACCACTCCATTATCTTCATCATGGTGAGGAGTTTCAACTCCTCCTTAACTTGCTCCAACCACCTTCAAATGGGCTTGGACTTCAAATATGCACCGGGCTCGGTTTAATCAAATTAAGTCAAGCCCAATCGAAATCTATTGGACAATAATTAATTAAATTAATTTTAGCCCAACTAAGTTCAAAGATTTATTTAATCCAATTAAATAAATCTAAGGCCAAACTCTGATTAATTGATCCAATCAATTAAATTAATCCAATTAATTTAAAGGTGTTAAGCCCAAAATTAATTAATCTAATTAATTAATTCTTGAGCTATCCATCAAATGAATTATTAAATAAATGATCCAATCATTTATATATATTCTCCTTAAATTAATTTAATCAAATTAAATTAATTAGTTTCTTCTCAAATTAATTCCTAATTTATTCCACCAATTCCATAGTGATTTGTGTGTGACTCTTTAGGTTCACCCTCAGCTAAACTTGGGCATCATGTCCAACACAATTAATTAATTAAATTTTATTTAATTAATTATTTTCAATTAACCATTAATCAAAAATGCCCGTCACCATGGGTGGCCGTGTAGCAACGGTCCATGGCGCTAAAAACTAGGTGAATGTTGGTGTGAACATTTAGGCTCTCGAGTTCCAAACAGGTATGGTCCTTCCATCGACCCTCTCCCGGCCTTAATCTAGGGCATGGAATTGGGCGTCGGTTCCCATCCTAGACCAGGCAATTATGCTAAATACTTTAGATGTTTTTATTCTATTGATCGACAAAGGAAATCATTTTCCTATTCGACCAATCGCTATGGCCATACACTTAGACAGTCTAAATCGTCTCACAGCGCATAGGAGATATATCCATCATATATTGATAGGGGACGAGTTCTATCTTGAAATCCACCATCCTCAATACATAATCCGACTATACTGGAAAAAACTTGTAATGACCATATCGAATACACAGTCATCTCTTGCCAGATTCAAGATACAGCCATCATATGCATGCGATCGCCATGATTCCTCAAGTCATGTAATATCGGAGCCGGGAATTCAAGTCATACCAACCAAGGCTCCAAGGCTTCCATATGAGGATTCTCGCGGGTCAATTCAATCAGCTAACAATCTTGTCAACTAATCCACTAAAATTGCATGGACATCCCATGTCTGTTGCCGATGAAACACGACACTCATACAATGAATGCAATACTTAGTGCAAGTCTCTATAGGATTCTCGCTGCCCAGTCTCGAGGTCCTCGACTTGGAACGTTTCAGACCAATCCTCAGAAGTTGGTTTCATAGCTGCCATCCAATGCGCAACCCAACTACATGGGTTATTCAATTGGTCTGTGGGCATTTGTTGTGATGTTAAAACATTGTTCAACGTAAATAGTAAGGACAACAAACACACGGTACCATAGATGAATGCTTCTTATATTCATCAAGATAATATTATATTCATAAAGACTGCTAGATGGTTTTCAAAACTGCCAATCCAATTGGCTTTCTAGTCACCATTTCTAACAATACAATCACATCTCGCACAAATTTAAGATACAGTAATCGCGTGACTGACGTGATTCCTCAAGTCTGAGGACTACTCCCTAACTATCGGAGTCGAGGACTCAGGTCATACCAACCAAGCCTTCAATGCTTCCATATAACGATCCCCGCGACTCAGTTCAGTCGATTCGACACCTAGCCAATCGAACCATTAAGATCGCATAGACATCCCACGTCTGTCGTACATGAAACACGACACTCATCATTGAATGCGACTTTTAATGCAAGTCTCAATAGTGCTCTCCATGCCCAGTCTTCAGGTCCTTGACTTGGAACATTGTAGACCAATCCTAAACAATTGGTTTTATGACTACCATCTAATGTGCAGTCCAACTATTGCATGGTTGTTAAAGTGGTCTGTTGGCATCTGTTGTGGCGTCCAAGCAGTGATTGATATAATTTGGTATGCACAACAGACACGTGTGCCGAACACGAATACTTACCATATTCGTCAGGACAATATTACTTAAATAATGATTACTTGAATGGTTCTGAAAACCACCAATCCAATTGGCTTTTGGTCACTCATTCCAACAGCGAAATTTTGAAATTTCTCTACTTTTTTGGTTAGTGTTAATACTATTTTTGAAGGCTTTAATGTATTTTTTGTCCTATAATTTTGCTAATTTTCATGTTTGAAATGACACATAAACCTTTTTAAAAGGAATGTATCATATGAAATGAGATTATTAAATACACACAGACCTTTTAAAAATATTTGTGGACCAAGTTGAATGTTTAGTTATCAAGCAATTTGAGATTAAGATCGTGTTGTTACCTTTAGATAATAAGGTTGATTAATAACATCATCTTGATTTAAAAATTATAAAGTCTATATTGCAATTCTTTGTCCTATAATTAGAGGTATTTGGCATTTTGGACGTTTAAAAACTTAAACTAACAATTTGATTTATTATCTTAGTAAATTTTGTGATTTGCTAGCACATTTTGATAGAAATTTCCAAACTTATCCGCAATTGGCACGTGCAAATCGTGTGCTGGTGTAAATTTCAGTATATCGTTGACCGAAAGTTTAGGAGTTAGTCAGGAATTCAAAATTTGATATGATGTTGGATATAATAAGAGATTTTAGAAAATCAATAAACAATGAAGAATTTTAACCAATAAATTGTATAAAATTGATCGACTTTTGCAATATATAACAAAAATGAGTACTAATGAAAAATAGAAAGAATAATAAAATTATCAGAATACAATCATAAAGTAAGGACATAATTTATCTTGTTCTCTGTACATGACAGATTTAATGGCATCACCTATAAAATCAACGGCGGAAGCTACCAAGAACCATGATGTGACTCCAAAGATTCTCAGAGGGTGATCAATCCAGCCAACAACTTGTGGATCGGCATTTTGTTACCAAAAGTGACATATTCTGAGTTTAAATCTCTATTTGCCGCTAAGGGAGAAGTTATGGGCATTAACTCGTTCCCCTTCCATCCCTACGCCTTTGTGCACTTTAAAGAAATCGAGGGCACGAAGTTGGCGGGACAAGGTCTACATGGCCATACTCTTCATACAAAGCCTTTAATGATTAACTTCGCTAAACAATTCAGTAATTTATTAATTTTCTTAATTTATTCTTTCTATATTTTTTTCTACTTTCCATGTTTGAAATGACACAAATTTTTTTTAAAATAAATATTTCATATCAAATGAAAATTATTAAGCACTAATATCTTAAAACACACAGAGAATGTTTAGAAATATTTGTGGATCAAGCTGAATGTTTAGTTATCAAGTAATTCTAGATTAAGATCGATTACCTTTAGATAAAGGTAGATTAGTGGCATCATTTTGATTGAATATTATAAAGGATTTATTGAAACTTTTTGTCCTAGAGGTGTTTGGCATTTTGGACATAAAAAAGTGAAACTTACAATTCGATCTATTATCTTGGTAAATTTTTGACTTGCTAACACATTTTGATAGGAATTTCTAAATTTGTCCAATATTAGCACGTGCAAGTTCTGTGTTGCCGTAAATTTAAAAGATATACATGACTTGCACATGTGATTTTCCAACTAATTTTTAAATTTCAGGAAAATATGTCATAAAATCATGAAATTGGCAAAACTAATGGACCAGTTCGCAAGTTCTAATTTAGGACGAAAGTTACCATATTTTTAAATAATCCATAATGTAGTAAGAGAGCACCCTACTCAATTAAACTCAAACAAATCCAAAGTATTGTATCCAACCACCCATACAAATATGGAACAATACAGAACTAATATTATTATCGATACCGCGACTTTGAACCTTAATTTCAACAGGTGCATAAATTCATCACATTTTAGGAAATATTGGACGCATGCAGGGCGTAAAATAGAACATCCAACTACATCATTCTTCATTAATGTTATCATTCCTTATTACCGTGTTAGTGTTCAAAAATTGTAACAAGAATCTAAAAAAGAAGACTCGAAACATGGACTCATCGTCACAGTATCCACCAGTAGGTCATCTACAATAATAAAATTAAACAAAATATTAGTGAAATTCATTAAACAATTTAGATTATTAGATAATACCAAATTAAGTTAAAATACATTGCCTCATGCTCTCGAACCAGAAATGTTGGTGCTCTGGCCGCACCTGCCTCAGACATGGCTATGGGTGGGGAAAGTGTCCCCACACTACCGCATTGATGCGCTCGTGAAAGCGACGGCCAGACCTGAAAGGACATGTTAATTAGACATTTTCAAAATAAAATAATACAAAAAAAAGTTTCATAAACAAATGTACCTCGCGTCTAATATACTGGTGCACTGATGGTGGGGGAACTGTTGCTCATGGTGATGGTGGTGGAGCAGCTGTTGGCGTGGTAGACTGCTGTATTGCCTCCTGAGCTACCGGTGCAGCTCCAGATGATCCAACATCATGTAGAGTCCGTAGGGTGGATAACGATTCGGCCGTGTCAGGTGGTGGGAGTGGTCGAAGAACTGCTTTCCAACCTGGGAAGCATCAGACGACGTTGCTGGAAGTGGCAGGCCACGAATGCGGCCACAACCATGGCCACGTGGTATAGAAGGGGTACCAATAGACATGATCTATAGAAATTATTGACAAGTATTAGTCTAATTTTTTTTATTATTGTCGTTATTACGTAAATAATATTATTATTGGGAATATCAGCTTAATACTGTGATTATTGACATTATTATATAAATAGTATTATCATTGAGAATATTAGCCTCAATTTGTGATTATTGACATTATTGTGTTATTAGTATTATTATTGGGAATATTGGTCTAATTTTGTGACTATTGATATTATCACGTCAATAATATTGTCATTGGGAATATTAGTCTAAATTTTGCCATTATTGATATTATTATGTAAATAATATTATTATTGAGAATATTAGCTTAATTTTGCGATTATTGACATTATTATGTAAATAATATTATTATTGGGAATATTAGCCTAATTTTGAGATTATTGATTGTTATGTAAATAATATTATTCTTGAGAATATTAGCCCAATTTTGCTATTATTAATAATATTATGTGAATAATATTTTTATTAGGAACATTAGCCTAATTTTGCAGTTATTGACATTATTATGTAAATAATACTGTATTGTGAATTTTTGCCTAATTTTGCGATTGTTGATATTATTATGTAAATAATATTATTATTGGGAATAT
Organism: Sesamum indicum; assembly: GCF_026168435.1. Classification (NCBI taxonomy): domain Eukaryota; kingdom Viridiplantae; phylum Streptophyta; class Magnoliopsida; order Lamiales; family Pedaliaceae; genus Sesamum; species Sesamum indicum. The sequence continues at coordinate 16,778,561 of NC_142664.1, read as the reverse complement.
TAGCCAATTTTTTTTATTATTGACATCATTATGTAAAAATATTATTATTGGGAAGATTAGCCTAATTTTGCAATTATTGATATTATTATGTGAATAATATTATTATTGAGAATATTAGCCTGATTTTGTGATTATTGACATTATTATGTAAATAATATTATAATTGATATTATTAGCCTAAATTCGTGATTATTGATATTATTATATAAATAATATTATTATTGAGAATATCAGCCTAAATTTGTGATTATTGACATTATTATGTAATAGTATTAATATTGAGAACATTGATCGAATTTTGCGATTATTAATATTATTATGTAAATAATGTCATTATTGAGAATATTAGTCTAAATTTTGATATTATTGATATTATTATGTAAGTAATATTATTGTTGGAAATATTAGCTTAATTTTGTGGTTATTGACATTATTATGTAAGTAATATTATTATTGGGAATATTAGCCTAATTTTGTGATCATTGATATTATTATGTAAATATTTTATTATTGAGAATATTGGCCTAATATTGTGTAAATATATTATTACATCAATTAGCCTAATTATACAATCAGTACAAAAAAAATATTTTATTGGAACGATTTTGTTTAAAATTTGTAACGCCTTTTCTTTTTCTAGCAGCTTTTGTAATGGCTAGGCCTACTGCGGCTAAACAAAGCGTTACAAAGTATTTGTAACGGCTTGCACAAAAGCTGTTACAAATTGTAATGGCTTTTTGTGATGGTTTGTTGTAACCGGTACAAAACTAGTAACATGAAAAATTTTAATTTGGAATGACTTTTATAACTGCTACGTTGGATTTGAAATAAATGTTATTATAACTGCCTTTGTAATACATTTATGTATTATTTTGTCAGATATTTGGAACGATTTTTGTAATACTTTTTGTATCTGTTTTATATTATATTTGTATTTATTTTTGGCACTGAATTTGTAACTGTTTTTTTCACTTACTTTGTAATGGTTTTGGAACAACCTGGATTTTAATTTGTGACTGTTTTTGGCACATTATTTGCAACAGTCTTACAATTTTACATTTTATTGGATTTTTTCATTACAAAATTTATTATTTTTTCATATATTTTAATATTGATTACATTTAATTTAATTTAAATTTGTTTTATATATTTTAAAATTTATTTTATTTAATATATTTTAAATTTGTTTTTGTAAAAGTAAGTAAATAAATTTATATAAAACACACATAATATAAAAAATTATTTCATTTCAAAAATTAAAATATTATTACAAAATTTTGTTTTTACAAAATATAAAGAGAATCCTAATCTAAATTATTATTCCTAGCGGCACGTCTTCATCGTTGTTGTTGTCGGGTGCCGGGGATCAACTGGAGGCTTGAGCGCTAGATAATCGGGCCAGTTGAGAGTGCCAACACCCGATCATCTATGTCGGGGCATTGCGGCTGTGGTGGCGAGGGCAAGGGAGTAGTCGACTTGGTCGCCTGGGATGGTCCAACAATCAAGTGGTGGGCATCGGAGCCAAGACCGAACACTTAGCCCTCTTCCAGCCACCCGCTACTGATATCCAGACCTGCTGCTCGTTTGCGACCAAGGATCCTTGAGAGGACGATGGAGGCTCTTCATTATTGTTCTGCAATCTTTAGCGTTCCTCCATCAACCTCAAGAACATCTCTTGTGAATATTTCAAATAATTAGATTAAAAAAATAATAAAAATTAAAAGAATAAATTACATCAATTTTTTTAATTACTTACCCCAACCTCCTCCGCTCTTGGGCGGCTCCACTGACCGTCCTCCTTCTTTTTGTACACCTTCTCGAGCACCTCCATCTGAGTGATGGGCATCCAAGTTGTCTCCTATTCAAAAATCAATATAAAAATGACTAGAAATAAAAAAAATTAAATGAAATTACTAATATAATTTGAAACACTTACCATCTTCCACTTGTGCGCTCTAACGGATAATAAACCCCCACGGTGTACGGTCGCAGCTGCTTCCGAGTTGGTGGTCCGGTTGACCTTATTCTTAGCCGACTTTGCTTAGTATTCTTGGCTCGACCAGAATTTGAGCTGACTCCAGATCTCCTAGGCCAGCCACAATGACTCGTCAGCAGACCGCTTCTGTAGGAACTTCCTCGTCTGCGACTTAACGAGCTTGAACATTGACTCGTCATCGCAGTCCCACCAGTACGACGTTTGAAAAATTGACAAAAAAAATTTTATAAATATTCAATTTTAAAAATATAAAAATAACTTAAAATTAAGTAATATTATTATAACCTTCAATTTTTGGAACAAGAATAGTTGATCTGTGATATGTTGGCCCAGGGATGTAGATAATGCCGTTTGACCGCAAAATTGATGGTCGTGTGAAAATTGTGGTTGAACTTAAAAATAATTATTAAATATTAAAATTAATTCAAAACTAACAAAAATTAAATCAATTAACAAGAAATATTATAAGTGCCTCGCATCCCAGATGTTGATGAAACCCCTCAGGGCCACTAGGGGAAATAGTGGCGCTGGTGATGGTAGGGGTGGTGGGGGTGGTGCATCCCACAACCTCGCCGAGGTAGGTGTACTGTTGGCCCCGTTGTTGAATCTAACCCCACTGCAGGTATCGGTGGGGGCCGAAGGTGCATCCATTGGCTCATCTGAGGTATTACAGGCGTGCTCTTCTTTCTCGCAGCGGAATGTAATTCATATATATTTTTTGCTTGTGCGGCGTCTAAGGTTACACCTAACCTTCGACCGGCCTTCTCACATATCAGAGTATAGCGACAATCTGTCGCGTGTCCTCGACACTGAAACTCGCTAGCGCGACATCTGAACGCCTCCCAGCGCTGCACCGCATGCCCTCGCGCTTGCGTATCCAGAATGCCCATACTCGCTGAGGCTCTTGGCACTCGTGCCTTAACGTCTCGCACATAATCTCGTAACCTGCCGACGTGTTGCTGAATGGCAAGGAGCATTCTTGCTCCGCCTCGGCATTACGGCGCTATGCTTGCGCCCGCAACGCCCATTTCACGCCCAACACTCACTCGGTACATCCTAGGCGCTCGCCCTCGTCATGGCCGCCTTCCATGCCTCGCCCGAGTAGGACCGCATCATAAGTCTGAGGCCTAACCGATATGCCGACATCTAGACATTATCTCACACGGCATGCCCGACATGCCTTCTTGCCTTTCGACTTTGGCTTCACAATATGCCCACAGTGCGGTGTCGTCCCACGCCGCTCATCTTTAACAAACGGACCCCCATGGACGGCTAGAACTCGATAGCATATTCCATGAGTTGGATCACGAGGTCTTGGAATGCTTTCCTCGATCACCCATTCGCACGAGAGACATTGCCCCTTGATATCTCGTAGCACGCGGGGCAACCTTGCACTTCACACAGAGCCTCTCGGTAGTATCAGCGCCCAACGTAGGCCATCCTGGCCCTGCGCTGCCCGTTAGGTTTCCAAGCCATTCGGGGACTCTAGCGCTCTTGAGCTGCCTAGAGCCGGCTCTTGAAGGCCTCCATCATGCCCCCAAGAGATGCTAATTAGTACAAACGTCTTCTCAAGCTACTGCCGTCGTGCACGGGGAGGGCTGGCTGGAGCTCACCACTGCATGCCCCCCCTTATAATAGGCTTAAGAAAATAATCTCTTGTTCCAAGAGTAGAACACTCAAAGGGCCGAGGAGTGCACTTTTCTCGCATCTCCAAGGATAAAGCACTCTGCTTGACACATTAAGCTCCTACTCGCGCACAAAGTTGCGCTCCATCATCGTTGTGTGCTGGCCGACATCCCCTAGTCGCCCGCACGTCCTCCACAATTGTCACAGCCGACCTCTAGCCCAAAGTGCCACAGCCACGAGCGTGATCCAGGGGTTGCGGAGCCCTAATCATCATTATCTACAATATGAAAAATCACTAACATTCAAAATACATAATTGGATTTTATTATTGAATAAATTATATTTTTTTCGTAATTCGCCTAATAATTGCAATAAGGTCCGAAATTTGCTTACAAATTGCATTTAGGTTCATATTTTTTTGAAAATGCATAATTTTCCTACATATTGCAATAAAGCCCAAATTGCACCTAAAATTTCATTAAGGTTCATAATTTTCCTAAAAATTGCAGTGTAGTACTTAAATTTTTATTAATTTCATAAATTCCTATTTTCCTAAAATTACATTAAACTCCTCTAATTTCCTAAAAAATTCATTAAGGTTCATAATTTTCCTAAAAATTGCATTGTAGTCCTTAAATTTCTAATAATTTCATAAAATTCCTATTTTTCTAAAATTCCATGAAAGTCCTCTAATTTCCTAAAAAAATCATTAAGGTTCATAATTTTCCTAAAAATTGCATTATAGTCCTTAAATTTTTAATAATTTCATAAAATTCTTATTTTTCTAAAATTACATTAAAGTCCTCTAATTACCTAAAAAGTTCATTAAGGTTCATAATTTCCCTAAAAATTGCATTTTAGACCTTAAATTTCTAATAATTGCATAAAATTTCTATTTTCCTAAAATTACATTAAAAGTCCTCTAATATCCTAAAAATTTCATTAAGGTTCATAATTTCCCTAAAAATTGCATTGTAGTCCTTAAATTTCTAATAATTTCATGAAATTTCTATTTTCCTAAAATTACATTAAAGTCCTATAATTTCCTAAAAATTTTATTAAGGTTCATAATTTTTGTAAAAATTGCATGGTAGTCCTTAAAATTCTAATAATTTTATAAAATTTCTATTTTCCTAAAATTAAAGTAAAGTACTCTAATTTCCTAAAAATTGCATTGTAGTCCTTAATTTCTAATAATTTCATAAACTTGCAGAAATTACATAAATTAAAAAATTTAGAAATTTTAAGAAATTTCTGAAATTATTTTAAAATTACATAAATTCCAAAAAAATATAAAAAATACATAAATTAGGCAAAAATTTCAAAAATTTAATGAAATGCAAAAAAAATCCGAAAATATTGAAAATTTATGAATTTTTTTAAAATTACGGAAATAAAAAAAATTAGAAATTAAAAAAAATTCAGAAATATTCAAGAATTTCTGTATTTTTTTTAAATTACAAAAATTCCCCAAAAAAATTAAAATAAGCAAAAGAAAAATACAAAAAAAATGGGGGACTTACAAAATAATTAATTTGTAACGGCTTTTGTAATGGTAATATATCATTTGGGCGTTACAAATACCATTTTGCACCATTTTTTCCACCTTCATTTGGAACGGCCATTGTAACGAACACTTACTAGTTTGGCCATTCCAAAGATTAAATTATTTTTTACGGCTTTTGTAACGACTTTTCGAGTTCTTCATGTTATGTTATTTTATAGCGGCCTCTAATAAAATATTTGTTCCAATTGCCACAATTTTTGTAATACCGTCTTTTTATATATTTTTCCACGCCTTTTACCACTGTCATTGTAATGACTCTTTATTTTACCTAAAAGCCATTACAAAAAAAAAAAAAAATCAAGCCATTACAAAAAACTACCAAATTAGTAATGGCCAATAAAATTGTAACGGTTTTACGCACACCACATATTTGTAACGGTTTTAGTAAAGGTTGTGGCCGTGAAAAGATAAATATATTTTTATCACCTCATCAATGATGTCAGTACGTCTAATATGTTATAAAATCGTTAGAATGTTCGGTCCAATTGGAATGACCATACTCCCGTTACAAAAAAATCATTACAAATCCCGTCCTTTTTTGTAGTAAATAAATTGCAAGTTTATGCAATAAATATCACAAAAAAATTTCTGATACAATACACAAGAATTGCATAAATTACACAACTATACAATAAATTGCACAAACAATTACACTATACAATAAATTACACAATAAATGCATAAATTGCACAACTGTACAATAAATTTTCAAAAATTACACAATTACACAAAGATTACAGAAAAATATTATAATTTCATAAATATATTATTATTTCAAAAACTTATTTTTAATTTCAGAGTCATATATATATTTTTATAATCACAGAAATTATATAAAATAATTATTTTTATAGAAAGTTTTTAAAAATCACCAAAAATATATAGAAAATTATGCAAAATTATAGAAAATTATTAAATTTTTTTAAAATTTTAAATATTTTAAAAATTACAAAAAATTATTACAATTTTTAAAAATTACACAAAATTATTAAAATTAAAAAAATTTAAGGGACTTTTTTTAAAATTTTAAAAAATTTAAAAAATTAAAAAAATTACGGAAATTTTTTAAAAAACTCACGAAAACTTTAAGAATGTTAGGAAATTAAGAAAAATTTTAGAATTGCAGATAATAAATTACACAAATATATTAAAATTTTCAAAAAATAAAAAAATTAGAAATTTATGAAAAATATGAAAAAAATCTAAAAATTACAGAAACGGGAGTGAGGGAGGAAGAGGAGGAAGGGAAAGAAAAAATTTGTTAAGTGTTTTTTATATACTTGAATTTTGGAACGAGCTTTGAAACATATTTTAACCGTTCCAAAATCACAACCAAAAAATTTAATTTAGCGCCAAATGAAAAGTGGAGGAAAAATCAAATATAGGAATTGTTTTTAAATATTTGACCGTTCGTAAAATGAATTTAAAGAAAATCATGCCTAAATATATAAACCATCTGCTCCTAAGATGAATTTAAAAAAAAATATTCCTAAAGGAGTTTCAAAATCGTTCCTGAATATGTCCACAGATTCCTAGTTCACTTCCCCATTACAACATCTCAACATCCAGGACCCTGATTAATTCCAAACTTAAATGCATAACAATATTTTACATATGTGAACATATCTAGCGGTCTGATCTAAAATCCCATGGTCTGATAAACAGTTGCATCAGTGTGAACCTCGTTGATTGTGTATCAGATATGATACCTCAGTATTCGTATAACAAAAATGTCGAAGACTTCATCGAATGTAGTATTTTGTCGATTTAATTATATCCGATGATTTAATTAAAATTTTAATAGTTTGATTAGACCATCCAGTATAAAGTGATATGATACTACTTACATTTATGTAAGACTAACAATCTTATATATACAAATATACTTGATTTTCGAAATATGTATCAATTTAGTTGAAAAAATTTATGTATACAATGGTCTTAATTAATTTATGGTCTACTTTTCCTGATCATTAACATGTCTGGGACGATTTTTCTTTAATTTTTTATTTTTTATTTAAAAGAAAACATAAATTTGGTACAATATTAGGAATGGTTTTTTTAAAAATAGGGACGGTCATCTAATTAGCCATTTGATACAACATCGTTCAGAAAAAAACGAAATCAGTTTTTGGAGTTTGGAACAGGTTTAAAACTACATTAACCAACCGTGCCTAAATAAATCAAGAATTTGGACAATACACATCACAGGAATGACATCGCTTTGATTATCAGGAAAAGGCTTATGAATGGTTCTTTTTTTTAATTAGGCTTATCAGGAACAACTTGTGGACCGGTATTTTGTCACCAAAAGTGACAGATTGTGAGTTTAAATATCTTTTTGTCTCTCAACCAGAAGTGATCAGCACTAACTCATTCCCCTTCCATCTCTACGCCTTTGTGTATTTTAAAGAAATTGAGGGCACGAAGTTGGCAAGGCAGGGTCTGCAAGGCGACGTTTTTCAGGGAAGCTTTTAATGATTAACTTCGCTAAATCGATTAGTAATTTATTAATTTTTTTTATTATATTCAATACCATGATGGATATAAAGGAAAAAAAGAAGAATAATCTGAATGCATAGAAGGACCTAAAGATTATATGTAATCGAACGGAGCTTGAGGTGGACAAAAGGAAGCCAAATGTGATGCCGAAAATCGTATATACCCTAGTCAAGGAGCAGGGGAGGATATGTAAATGGATTAGTCATCTAAAGTTTCCTGATGGTTACGCTTCTAATTTTGCCCGTTGTGTCAACATGAAGGAGTTGAAGCTCCACGGCATGAAGAGTCATGATTGTCATGTATTCATGCGGAAATTGATCCTGATTGCGTTCCGCGAAATGCTTGCTGAGCCTATGTGGAATGCATTAACAGAGGTTAGCCTTCTATGCCAAATTCTATGTTCGACGATGCTCAACGTAAACAAGGTAAAAGAATTGGATAGTGTCGCAACCATCTGGTGGAACCTCGAGAAAATTTTTCCGCCAGCTTTCTTCGACTCAATGAAGCACCTAATTATTCACATGTCCAACAAATTCATGATCATGAAGAGGCAAGAGTTTCCAAGTATTCATTAAATATTTTCATGTAGAACTCATTGTATTTCCTCTATGTTTATTTTCTTAGGGTTATGGAGCTGCATCAAATAGAGGAAACATTAAATTATGAAGACAAGCAGCTTTAGCAAATAAAGTAAAAAAATAGCACTTCATAGGTTCACCCATATTGGATGGGTCCCATTTGTAAGCTCCCAATCCCAATATGGCTCAACTACTGTCTTAGTCTTCTTCTTTTTCTGTTGTACCGTAAGTATTACTAGAGTTTCACCAAGTCAACTAAATGAAAAATGCTTTACATCTAAAACATGATCGTAAACTAAATAAGCATGCATATAATACCTCTGTTTTCCCATAATGGTCACCTTCCTAGCTTCAACAGTATCCTCATCAACCTCGACCTGCAAAACTGTCACTTTTTATGTGACATCCACAGATTTTTGTAAATAATTGAGAGGCTAATTGGTAATTATTGAGAAATTTAAATTTAATTACAAATAAGTTATGGGATAAAATTAGAATATATTAAAATTTGAATGGAGTAAATTGGACCTTATTGTAATATTTGAGAGAAAAATTTATTAATTAAAAAATTCGATAGGACATAATGGAAATTATCGAAAAAGATTAAAAAAAATTAAAGAAAAAGGTGGAGCAACACGAGGCCACCCCCGCACCCCTTCGCTTTTCCCATTCGAATACATATATATATATATATATATAATAGATATGTGATTATAAGAAAATAAATTTCATAACACATACTAATCACACATTACACACATTGATTCGGACGAAACAGGTACGCCTATTTTAATTTTAATTATTATTAATTTATACAATTATATTATTTAATTAATCCATTTATTAAATATTGTTTATATTGAACAATTTACTATTTAACGGGAACATTTTACGAGTTTGGGTATTTAAATTACTATCCCATTAATATCACATTTGATATAAAAATGATATAGGTGGTTAATTAAATTATTAAATTTGTTAGATTTAAATATTACTATAGTCAATTTATATATTTCCATCGGAATGATAACCAAATACGTAATTCTGTATATTGTTGTTTAATTTAATTATATAGTAGCATGGAATTGATAGAAAATTCATAGAAATATACCGAAAATCATATTCAAGAAATATCATGTTATGATAAAGGAAAAATGGAGGTTTTTAATAATAATCTAATTTAGGGATGATATTACAAATGATAGTTATAAATATATAAGGGGTTTGATAAATGAATTCTTATGAATTAGTTGATAAATTATATATATACTTAGGAAGCCTAGAAAGTGTAGTTATTTAAAAGAAAATGGAACGGGAGTTTGTACTTTAATATAAGCGAAATATTAAAAGATTGATGGAAAATATATGAAAATTATATAATATGTTATCTATTGTTTATGATACTCTCTCTATATATTGATTATACGTATAATATTCCATTAGAGGACGTGATACCAAAATAGAGGCTTGAGCAGTCCCTTATGTTAATTGAAGCATTTAGGGATTTAAGTTAAGTATAGCTAATTGGATTTGTATATATATATAAGGTGTAGTATCATATATATCATATATTTTGATTTTTATATTTGATCGTGAACTCGAATTTATATTTATATACGTGGATTGTATATTGGTTGTTTATATATTTAGTTGGACTATTTGTTGAATTACTTTTATATCGGTGAAATTATTACTATATGTTATATGTGATTGTAATGTATGGACCTGAGAGGTATGATTATGTAATCGCATAATTGATTATTGCATGAGATCGAATTGGGGAGTTATTACTGAGAAAGTAATTATTATAGATAATAGAATGATTAATTAGTGATATTGTTGTCGTGAATTAAAATAAAATATGGTGCTCACCAAGTTGCGGACATAGTCAATAGTTTATGATAACGTGAATGATGATGATGTGATACGAAAAATAAATGAATTAAGCTAGGTACCATGTCGCGTAGGGTGATGGGGTATTTCGGGTAGCGAGGAGTATCCTGTGTTGTTAGCTATACACTGGGGTGGTGTGGGGATGCCATGTTTGTTGTGATTTTTTATGTTGATATTGCTATACACTAGGATAGAGAGTGTGGGATATCACATACAACTGGTATCCAATGTTGTATATGATATAACATTAACAGATGATGATGGCCGATAAAACTATTGACTGATGTACTCTAGTTAAAGTAAGTAGGGCCCTTAGATAATAAACGATAATGTCAAATATTATGTTGTAGACTGAATTACAGTTGTGGATATGTATTATTCCTTACATAAGCTGTTGCTATATGACGAATATTTGTTAGTTGATGTGATTGCATTGTACATGACTTGTTGCTTGTGCCTATATATCGACTGGTTAGCTATACTTACTAAGTAGGCAGCTCATTTCTTGCCACGTACTTTTCAGGAGATAGGTCAGACTGACTAGCCATATTGAATTTTGAGCTGTGCCGTTATTCTTATTAGGTGGGTCAGTCGTGACATTTTCAGTTGGGATTTTGGTTGTTTGATTGTTATATTTCTAGTCTTTTGCCGATTTTATGTTTAAAATTTTTACTATTTTCCTTTGAGGTTATGTACATGAGGATATCTGGTGAGGGTAAATATAATTTTTTTGTGATATCTATTATCTTTTATGATATTATATATATTATATTAATAAAATAGAATTTATTTTACGGGTTGAAAAGGAAGTATTAGATTACAAAATAGAATTTATTTTACGGATTGAAAAGAAATTACTTATAAAATGAGTTCTAATTAAGGAATGGATGAAATAGTTATAATTAAACGTATGAGTAGGGGGTGCTACATTTTAGGAAGCCCTTGCCAAGAAGAGTGCTTAACTACCTTCAAGAGCAGAAGCACAGGAGTTCTAGGGGGTAACTGGTAGTAAGATTTTTAGGATCAGGAATTGGCAATCTTTATCGTGCTTCTACAATCACCTTATATTCTCACCAGTTGACCAATACGTAATGTTAACTGCATTTTCATCTATGCGCACCCTTTCTTTCTATTAGAGAGGAGCAATAGATATAAAGTAAACGCACACCTAAATGCCAATCCACAACCTCATCCTAGTAAGATTAACATTTACTCGCAACTTATCCCCTTAAGTTAAGCATGACATCCACAACTTAGTTCCTTAAGTAGATATAAAAATAAATGTTCAACTACAACCTTATTCTCTTAAAATAGGCCTGTTGATGGGGTAATTAGATTTGAACAAGTCTTGTGTCGTCTAGACAAATGGAAAGATATCCTTGAGTTCAAAAAATTCCAAATTAGTGTCAATCCCAAGAGTCTGTTTCATAGTGTTGTATCATATAGAATTTCTTGCAGAAAACATAAGAAATACCTTTATTCATCTCTTGGACTCTTATAATTTTCAAAGCTATGCCACTACCAAAGCATTTATATCATCGATTTGCAACTTTGTTAGTAAGAATGCACCCCCAAAATGAGATTTTGTGAAAAGTAGTACCGCCCAAACAAGAGAAAAATTATCAGAGTAGAAAGTTTCAACTAATCTATGTATTTATTCTGAGTGGAACACATCTTGAAACTTTTGGACACTTGTAAAAAGGGGTAACATTGCCCACAGTTTGGGAAAAAAAGGATACAACATCATTGTTTTCTCAAAAAAATTAAATTAACAACCCACTCAATGTTTATCACCTTAGTGTCACCCCACAACCTCCCAATAGGACATTCAAACACTCTCTCTCTAAATGTGCACACACATATTTTAGAAATTAAAAAAGCCAAAATCAAAATGAACAAACTAGCACAACAAGTACCTTGCACATGTAATAATAATAATAGTTGTTTTCTTCTCTTCTCTTGCCAGGAGCAAACATTGTTCTCCATACTCTTGGCGAATTAGTGGATATTGCTATTTGTTTTTTTTTTTTTTTGGCAGATCTTGCATTTTTTGGATGTTGCTTTTCTTTTTTCTTTTGTTTATATTGCTTCATTTTTCAAATCTTGCTTTGTTTGTTGTTGCTTTTCTTTCTTCCTTCTTTTTTTTTTTTTTTTTTGCTGTGGATCAGCATGTGCCACATTATTTTTGAGCTGGTTTATCTTGCAAGATGCTTCTCATAGGTACATTAGCAAACCATTATCTGATCCTTAATGTATTAAATAGCTCTTTAGGAGTAGGAGTCTGATTGTTGTGGATTAATCGAGAAGAGCAATGTCTCTCTTTGATGGGTTTGCAACATTTGCATGGAGTTTTAATTATATATCATTGTAGTGTCTATATTGTTATTATGTTATCTTTTTATTTATCAGTAGTATAAAATTTATTGATAAAACTAATTATTAGTTATTTTTTTTTTAAAAAAAAAATCTAAATGAATAAGCCTATAGTATCAAAATATTTATTTTTTATATCTTGGGACCCAAGATTGCTGGCTGAAGGGGGAACTCAAAATATTGGATATGTGCTTATCCATA